>NC_084971.1:17285115-17465115 GCF_963691925.1 Scomber scombrus | reverse complement strand
GTGTGCATTGTAAATGTACTTCTTGCACTGGGTGCATGTATATTGTGTTTTTTCTGTCCATCTTGGGTCCACACACTTCACAGCACTTTTTTTTGTTGCTGGCCACAATCTAGAATAATGAAAAGCTTCTGAGCTGGCTGAAGCTCATCCTCCTCTTCCAACTCAGTGTCAGACTCATGTGATCCTCACACTCTGAAACTTCATCCTCTGCATCACCATCTAAACCTTCTCTCTCTTCCAAAATCAATTGTAAGGCAGCCTGAACAGAGAATCTTGATCAGTTGTGGTATGGAACCACGCTGACACAGCTATTCATAGTGTCAGGTCCCCAAGATTGGTTCCCGCAAGACAGAGGGTGAAATGTGTGGGAATGTGGGTGCAGATAGTGTTGGGTACTCCAATTTTGCAACAATTTTGCAACCTTGTGCGGGAACAGGTGGGTGCACCTGTTCCCGCACTCTCCTTCGCTCTCTCACACACGCATGCACGCACACACGCACACGCGCACACACACACACACACACACACACACACACATACACACACACAGGCCCAGAGAGGAGGAAGGGAAAATGAGGGTGCACAGGATCCTTTACACACTTTCACTAGACCCGGGTCCAGTGGACCCGAAGACCCTGTATGTAATATAAATGTGTAGGGGGGGGTATACAGGGGGGGGTCATCGAAAAAAAATGTCTGATTCATGTTCCTCACAGATAATGAGCCAAGGCCAATGAATCTTAGTTTGAAAAAATTATTATTTGTATCATTTTTCTTAAGCTAAAAACTGAAAACGGGTCCCACAGACCCGAATACCTTATAAGGGTTAAAGTAACAAAAACCCTGTTATATTTTAAAAAGAAGTTGTACTGGTGTTTTTTGCCAGGATATTGTTGAAGTCAACCTCTGTCACACATAGTACTCCAAACTGCCTTCACTGTGTTATTAGTTCATAGATGCTACAAACTCAGCTACAACAATGTTATGACTGAATTTGGTTATTAATCATCCAACCAGATTTAACAATGTATTTTCATAATCTAATTATTATTTGGGATACCAAGATTTAGGGTGAATCATTTATGAGACTCAATCAGTGAATTGGTTATCATTTCCCTGCCTATTTAATGTGAATTAAATCCTATCCTTCATAATCAATTATTAATTATTTCTGATAACCAAATGAATCTGAATAACCCCCGTAATCCCTACATAAGAGAGGAGAGGTCTTCTGTGCCAGCCACCGAGGATAGCTATAAGAGAGAGATTAAAAATAATTTGTTCTATGACAACTGGCTGGAAAACGTCCTTGTTTCCAAGAAAACGTCAACAAGAAAGTATCTTCTCTCAATCTTTTTCTTAGTGTTATTCTCAATTTAATTCTGCAGAGGTGCAGCATGTTTTTATCTATCTAGCATCTTTGACTGATCACTTGCAAATCCACTTAGATTGCACTACTGAATAGTTAGTTCTGCAGCAACAGAAAGAAATGATTCCTGCTCATTTATTCTGAGCAAGACTTTGAATGAGTATTAGAAAGCAATTGCAGAACAATAACACTTAAAGCAATGAGGGAAAGCAATGTGAGAATCTGTCGCCTGTCTAGTTTCACATTCATTAAAAATAACCTAAATATTCATTAAATTATGAGTGTATCTTCTCAATTTTTCAAAATGTCTGTAATCATATGAAAAGCTCTGTTACTGTATCTTGGATGCTCTCTTTGCTTCTTTCCATTTCTCTTTCTCCTTCTTGTGTGCAATCACACACTCACACACATACAGAGGCTGTGTTAACCTGACTGTGCTGCGGTATAAAGATAATTAGCATTTTTATTGAAAATGTATGGTTTATTAAGGAGGTATTCATCTAGGAGGAAAGACAGTGTGTGTGCTCATGAGTATATGTAATAGGTGTGTAAGCATGGTGCACAGGCACACTCCCGTGCATGTCTCTGCAGACGAGTGGCGACAGCAGCCTTACCACTATTATCTCTGATCTCCAATCAGCTCGGCCAGCTGAAGCCCAAGGTCATTTATGGACACAGACAGTTTTTTTTGTTTTTTCTAATCTTTCTCTCCTCATTATTCTATTCTTTTTCTCTGTCCTCTCATCCTCACCGGCCATTCTCTCTCGTCATTTCATGCCGTCTTTCTCCTCGTTCATTCACTCTGTTACGTCCCCTGAATTTCTGCCACTTCCCCCTAGCCCCAACCCTGTCCATCTCACACTGTGTCTTTTATCAGTTAATTCATTCTTTCTGTTCCTCGTCTGCTGGCCTCGTCTAACCTATTTCTCTCTATCTGTGTTTCGGCTGTCACTCTTTCCTCTCTCACTCCCTCATTCTGTCTCTCTCCTTCTGTCCCTTTGGTTCCTTTCCATCTTCTCTTGCTCGCTCTGGGAAACACAAAAACGCTTGCATATGTGTACACACAAACACACAAACGCACACACACACACACACACACACACACACACACACACACACACACACACACACACACACACACACACACACACACACACACACAAAAACACTGTAAATGCATGTAGACTACATGTATATTCACACATACACTTACACACAAGGACAGACACCTAACTGAGAGCAATTGTTTCCACAACAACATGCACATGCATGCTCGCACACACACAGACACATACAGCTCCTCTCATGTCATCATGATGAAGTTATTCCAAGGGTCCAATCTGACAGAAGTCTTTAATTGGACAGACAAGAAGGTGATTTTATCTTTTAATTAGCTTTCCTACTGAGCCAAGTTCTATTGTCTAAAATAGACTGCATGGGTATTGCATAACATATCACTGGGTTTTCTGATTAATACACTAAATGTGGTAGTAGGCTAATTGCTTCATAACGCCAGTTGGAGAGCCAGGGTCTACTGCATGTAGATGAGAAAACAGATAGACATAATCCCCAGTATTCCTGGGTGTTTAAATAGATGAACATGAATGAAATAATACATATAATCATATATCTTCTTCCGCAAAATTTGTAGAGATTAAATATATCCATGTATGAGAGCTGCCTTGGAGAAGCAGTTTACAGTGGTGTGTTAATGTATGGATATTTATAGTCTGCCTGCAGTGCTATGAGCAAGTATACACAGGTGGCTAATTACTGCCAAAGCTAGCTGGCTAGTTTGGCACACAACTGCCACATACTCATACCACAGAGAGCCAGAGAGAGGAAGCGGGAGAGCACTTGATTTTAGCTTTGGAGAACAGCCAAAAGCCTGCAGTGCAGGGAGGAGAGATGAAGAGTTGTGAAGGTACTTCAAGCCAAAAATCCTCAAGAAAAAAGAAAAGGAGAGGAGAAGAGGAGGAGTGGGGGCAAAATTTCCCTGAAAACTGAACCGTACATAATTTAATTACCTGTTTTACAACCCACTTTGAGATTTGTTTACAATATCTAGTAGTGGGAAACATACCAGCTCGGCTTTAACGCCAGTTCCCAGGGAAACATCAGCTCATTTTCAGTCCATGTAATCAATTGCTGATTAGCAACACCTGACATCAGAGGTGATCACTATGTCAGGTATTTCTGCAACCAGCACTATCAGTGTGTTTAATGAAGGGGAGACCTATACTTGAATGATTTATTTATGGATGTCCCTTGATATTATAGTCATTTGAATGCACTGAAGCCAACCACACCTTTGTGCGTGAATATGACAATTTGTTAAAGTTGGGGCTTTTGAGTGTTTTAGGGATGTGACAGTTTGCATTGTCATATATTTCAGAAAAAAAGCCTTCTTTATTGATCCATTTTGATTTATGGCAACATTTTGGAGATATTTCACCACGTAATGTCTTAGGAAATGGATCTTTCAAAACAACACAGCTGACAGCATTGATTTGATATGTCAAGCACACTGGCTTGATCGTAGACAGCTGGATCTCCAGCCTGAATGTCAGCGGACAGGAGTATGTTGTTCACACAGGTTCAGACATTATTACACCTTTCAAAGAAAATTGATTTTATAAATATTTGAAGGATGCGATATGAGGGCTCTGTGAAGGGTTGTGTCACGTAAGGCTTGAGGTACACTCAGACAAAACAATGTGAAGTGTAGAGTCATGGTATTCAAGGATTTGTGTCACATTTATATAACATATTTCTCCCTGCAACGTTGTGCAACATTTCTCATGACTAAACACACCCACAGGAGGCAGGTAGTGTATCACAGCGCCACCTGATCCAGCCTGAACACTTAGTCAGTACACGGAAACTGCTAATGTACTGTCAAAGGTTCTCTCTCTACAACGCACCATCTCTCCCTTCCTCTCTATCTTTTTCTCCAGTGCTCCATCTCTCCTTCCCTGTGTCCCTCGCTCTGTTAGCTGAGCTCTCTAATGACTTTGGTTTCAGATGCTGTCTATTTTTTGCGGGGGGGGGGGACATTACCCTGACGGACCCATTGTTTATCAGATCAACATGCAACTCATCTCCCTTTACACTTCTGTGTGATGTATCTATGAAATAAGCAGTGCCGTATTTTTCCAAGCTGGCTGCAGTTAGTTATAATAAATATAAAAACAACACATGCAGACAAGTTTCAAATGAATGGGTGAGAGAAGAGTGAAAACACACACTGAGACACACTCAGTTTTGATGCCTGAGTGTGTTGTGTGAGTGTGTGCCGGCGCTTCTTGGGGCATTAAGCAGGTATCAGGTTGTGTTTCCATATGCTCCAGAGAGGGCTCTGATAGTCCTATTATTTAATCTGCTGGTCATTCTAGACGCCAGGCAAGAGCCGTTTAGCCAGACATAATTGAATGCTTCAGTGTGGGAGATCACCTTGGCCATCTATATAGAATGCAGTGCCAAGGCTGAATACTCAGAAAATAAAATAAAAATAAACGTCTGCCACTTCTGCATTATTTCAGGAAGGATTCTACACATACACACACACATACACAAAAAATCTAAATCAAAAGACTTTCTCCGATCAATCACTACTGCGATAGAGCTCATATCTGGCGCACACATTTCTTTTGTCAGTACACTGCAAAAAAAAGTTAAATTTCTTCCGTACTCATGAAACTAAGTCTGCATAAGGATTAACCTATTTTTTAAACTTGTTTTTAAAAAGCTGATAATTACTAAAAACTGTCAGTTTACTCAAAACAAGTGAAGCTCAAGTGACTTAATCAACTGCTTTTTTGTGTGAAAGTCAGATTTTGAGACTAAATGGACTTTTTGAGACATAGTTTTTGCAGTGAATAAATCTAAATTGTATTTCAATAATGTATTTTATGATATGTTCCACCCAGAGGTGTTTTAAGTGCAAAGAAAATGTTTCAACAAAATACATACAGCACATGTATAAAGACACATTCTCATTTCAAAACAGTCACATTGTTTCTTTATATTTACATTTGTGTGAGCTTGACAAAGGGGACAATACTCATCAAAGGCATGTAATACAATTTAAGAAATGTAATTTGTGATGTAACAAACAATGCATATTGTCTATCTATAGGTGCAGTGTCCGTGCAGTAGATCTACAACTGGATTGGAAAGAAATCATATCATATCTTCAATAACACGTATATTCAACTCAGATCAGGGTCTATACTCTAACTTCTGGTCTTCTCTCAGTGAATTTGAGGTATACTGTAATTTAGATTTTTTTTTAATTTGTCATAAGAACTATTGCATTTTTAGCTGTTTTGCTGTTATCTGGTTGGGTTTTACACCCATGTGAACAAACATAATCTTAACACCTCTTGTTGTAGAAAGTAACAGCAGTGATGGAATAACTTGAGATTTGTCTATTTTGCAAAAACCGGCACAGGCGTTGTGCTTTAGCTTTGCCTTTGGACAAACCCTCTAAGCCGGAATGTAATGTAAAATAAACATCAAGGACAAACAGATCTCTTTAATCCATGAAGTCTACACTCTGAACCCGTATGCATTTATTATGTAGTGAGCTGTAAACCAGATTTTGGAGAAAACTATGCTGGCAAAAAACAAACCAAAAAAAAGAAACCGATTTTGGCATATATTGCTATTGCATCACTTTAATGTTCTACTCTATTGAATACGACCTCCTAGACTGTTATCACACGGGTAAAGGTCATATAGCCATCTGTCATCATTTGAGGCCATCCTTCTTTCTCTTCCTTCCTCCCTTGGACTTTCCCCAGTGAAAACGGATGCATCATAACTTCCCATATAAACTTACTCTGGCACTCACATTACCGATTAGAAAGGCCACTTGGGTACAAACTGCATGTTTGTCTGTTGAGAAATCAGTATGAAACACTACAGTTTGGACCTTTGCAGTCTGATTTTTAATAAGCTACAACTATGTATCAAGATGATTAAATGAGATTACTTAAATTTCACTGGCATTTAAAATACAGTGTGTGGATTAACATTTTTATGTCTAGTTCTAAAAATAAGTGTACTTACTGTAAGGAACACACTCATACTGGACCTCCAGGTATTTATATGTGCCAGGGCAAGGATCAGGGAAGACATCAGGGCCGGCCACCACAGCACACTGGGTCCGGTTGTTGCATCTGGACAGAGAAGATAAGCGAAAGAAGCAGATATGAGATATGTATCCAGATACATGTGATCAAACACACACAAAAGAAGATGTGTAAGTCTGAAGCACTTATTCATAGAGCTACTGTATGCAGACCCTGACATATAATGCATGTAATGTAATATATAGTGAGATGCATTATAACCACTTAAATAATACAATGCATTCACCCTGACACACACTCAAGAGTCCTCTGTGTTATGACCCTTTAGATTGACAAGAGAGCAGATAATATGCCCTTACCGACACAACTGTTACACTAATGGAATCACTGAGTTAAGTCGCAATGGTCCACAATGGCTGCTGAAGAGCTGCTACACAAGGACACTTCTGATGTGTGTGTGTGTGTATGTCTGTGTGTGTGTGTGTGTGTGTGTGTGTGTGTGTGTGTGTGTGTGTGTGTGTGTGTGTGTGTGTGTGTGTGTGTGTGTGTGTGTGTGTGTGTAGCCAGTACAATAACCTATGGCTTTAAGAGTATTTTGCCCCAGACTCCAGATAATTAATTGTAATTATCAGGGGGGCTCTCTCTTCTGACACACTAAAAGTAAGTATTTCTCACTCTTATTAACACAGGTTATGTAAGGCATCGTGCTCTATATATTCCCCATACACCTGTGAGGGTTTGTGTTTGATTGCCTGCATGTGTGTGGCTATAAAAATGAATACATTACATGTATGTGTAACTGCTTGTAATCATACACGCCAAGGCCAGTTCATACAACAAAAGATGATTTGTAGGGGGACAGTTGGAGCCCATATATAATCATGATAGAAACATATACTACTACTACTACAGTACTGTACAATACTACCCCACAGTGAAGTGCCACTGCATCTCAATGGCAGAATAAAGTATTAAAATAATGTGAATCAAGAATCACATGCAAGAACAGGGACAAAGGACACATGAGGAGAAAATGCCTATTTTAAGGTGGCTGATGAGCCACTTCTCCTCTCATCTGAATATTTTCTTTCAATTAGAAAAACTGTTCTGTGTCTCCGTCTTTTCCTCTCTGCACACCTGTCAAACAGGCGACATTTACATTAAAACATTCAGATTCTCCCATTGAGATGTTTTTAATGAGCATGTCAAACCCCTTAAGTCACTTTTCTTACAGTATCATTCTGCACTTTGCATAATGAAATATGCATGAGGGCTAATTTAATTTTTTGTTCAATATTCACATATAACACACAGAAATTAATGTAGGCTACAGACATCCACTTATGACATATATCAGTGTCTATTGCTGACCAGTGCGTCTGTGGTCAAGTGAAAAGTTATTGCAGTTTAAAAGGTTTAAAACTCCATGTGTTGCAATGTCTGTCATATTCTAATAACAATACCCACTAGTTTTCTCCCCTTTTTTCCATCCCTCCTTTTTTCTCGCCTCTGTGCTTTTTAATTTCTTGCCCCGGTGCCTTCATCATCGGTCACCTGTCATCAGTGCAAATTGTGGACTGGAGGGGACACAAACTGACACGCCACCACAACTTTGCTCAGAACACCCACTGATGGACACGACCGGCTGGCCCACAGTGGTAAATCGGAGTGCACAGCCACATTTAATGACCTCACAAATTTGGTAGTTTAAAAAAAATTGGTCCAATAGTTCTGATGTCATCACAACAAGAGATGAAGACATGAGATTACAGCTACCTGCTCAAAAAGGGAATTAATTATTTCCACACATACACATTTAAAGTTGAAAAAGCCTGACACTGGTAAGACCAGGAAACTCAGGAGATTTATAAAAATGTATCATCCCTAAAGAAAAAGTCAAAAAAAATATTGTAATTGACATGAAAAGATGCTAGTAAACTGGGCAGTGATGCTTAGCATGATGCTAAATGTAACTGTACAAAAAACAGATGCATAAATAACTGAAATACAATTTTTTAAAATACCAATGCCAGGAACAAAAAAAAAAGAGAAGATGCAAATGTGTTTGGAGAGGGCAGAAGGGAGAAAATGCAGGTTTGTTACTAGGTGTAGGTATGTATGCGTTTTTACTTTATGACACTGCAAAAAAGGCTCAGCTCTAGGAACTTTCACAGATGACTCATAAGCACTGGAGGTTATTCACTGGTATTTTAAATAGAGCGTATAGAGCAAAGATTTGACATAATCTCTCTTGCACACTCTATCTCTCTGCTATCAACTCTTCTTTCTCTGTCTATTTTTGTCTGCACAACCTTTTCTTTTTCTTTTCCACACACTCTCTAAGGCAAGATAATAAACCAATTTCTTTCTCAGCTTTTGTCTTTCTCCTTTGCGCCAAGGAATTATTCTCCTCCGTTCCCTCTTCTTTGTCTCTCATTTTGACTGTCTGTTTTTTTTCTCTCTGTTTATCTGTCTTAAACCCACTTAGCTGCAGTTTCCGAAGTCACACCCAGATATATGTGGTAGGCCTCTTATTGCTGGCTTCTCTCTCTCTCTCGGTCTATCCTCTCTCCCTCCCTCCTTAATATCTTTCTCATCCCTATACCTCCCTCAGGGCGTCATCTCCAGCCTCCCTCTGTTTTTCCCTCGATCCCTCCATCCTTAGTAAAGCCTATGCTGACGTCACCATTCTGTCTGAGCCAGTAGTCTGAGTCAGATCCAAAAAAGACTCCCTTATGTCCCCAACACATCATCTCCTTCTCTTCATCTCCTTTCTCTCTCTCTCAGTCGCTCTCACTTCGCCAATGTGTTTATCCAGCAGCCTTACAGAACATAAAAACATCAGCAAAAATTCAAAATTCACATTCTCTCTGCTTACTGCCCTACGATGAATGTAGATGCAGAAACATGCACATACCCCCCACAAACACACCGCTGCAACCTACTGCTTTTTTTCATGAAATGGCTCTATCTTTTTCCTGTGTGTTTCCCTTAGTGTTGGCAGAAAAGCTCCTTTTTTAATTAGCATGACCACATCAAAACAAGGCAGTGGCCTGGATACCGCCTTGCCTGCTGGCTTTCTTCCCTGCAACGTGCAACACACCACACACACACACACACACACACACACACACACACACACACACACACACACACACACACACAAACTATTCACTAACAAAGCCGAGCTGTGGCAGGCAGGGAAAGAGAAAGCTGCGATGCTGCAGTGGGTGCTGCTGTTGTTATTGTCTGATGTTTTTCACTTTGTTTGGCAGACCTCCCTTCACTCTGACGCTGTCTCTGTTCCTCATATAAACATAACTGACTGACTGATGATTTGATGAGGTTGACGCTGGCTGGCTGGCTGGCTGGATGTGTGATGCGTATACATATGTGCAAGCACATGCATGTGACTGTGGGCAGATGTAAAATGGAATGTGTGTGTGTGTGTGCGTGTGTGTGTGTTTGTGTGTGTGTGTGTGTGTGTGTGTGCGTGTGTGTGTGGCTGCCTGCATGTGTGTATGTGCTCGAGTGCAGATGTGTTGAAGAACTATATAATTACAGAGCAAGTGAGAGCTGGGAACTAATCCTCAAGAGTTGAAAGAGGTGTCTGAGAGTGAGTGACGCACAAAGCCTCGGCACAGTCGTCAGGAATCATCATTCGGATAGCCAAACCATTCCACAACACTGTCTGAGTAATCTACAACACTGTGTGAACATGCTTAACACATTCAAACTTTCTGGAATATTGTAAACACACACATTCAGTCCCTTATTCACTGCTCCCTCAATAGTTTGAGGAAATTGCATTGTATTGCATGTGACGTATTGCATTGTGAGATTGTTAATAAAAGTAGTTTACATGCCAAAGACAATGTTTCCTTCCTTTACAAGAATTATTAAGGGAATGATATCCTGTTGTTTTTATCGTGATTCCGTTTTTTGTTTTTTTTGTTTTTTTTGCTGTTTTAACCTGAATTTAAAAGCCTAAACAGGGACAAATAGCTTGAGCCAGACGTTCTTATAAACATTACATCTGTTGCACTGCTTCCCCTTACATAACAGTGTATGCTCCCAGTTAAAAAACAACAACTAACTAATATAATAAAATATATAGTGCATACAAATTTGGCACTAAGAATCTGGACACTCAAATAAAATGCAGTAAAGTGCACCTTGATTAACACCCCAACACATACACACAACATTCTATCAACAATATATACTAACACAAACAGGACGTGACAAACAATTTTTATAGGATAGCCAAATTAAAACTGGTTCAGGTTCTGTTACAGAAGAAAAAAAAAAAAAATCATTCAAAATCCCATTGACATTTGTTACTAGCCTACCAACTAAAAATCCAGTCAGTGTGCCATGTGGCTCTCTTCATATGTGTAGTTAAGGATGGTACTTTAAAACAATGTTGGCCTTTAACAAACACAATTTCCCATAATCCCTAGATGTTCATGGGTGAAAATGTACAGTTTGATGGAAGAAGCGAGTCCAAGGATAAGTCTAGGGGTCACGGCTAGTTGAGGCATGTCTGTGATAACAGCCGGGCAAAGAGGACGTTTTTAGACAATGGAGATTATAACTACTAAATTGAAGGAAGTACTGTAGAAGAAAGAGTTTTATGAATAGACAAAACCGAGTTACGATGTGATGTAGGTACCCACGATGCAATTGCTTGTTTTTTTCTGTGCCCACAAATTAATTGTAATTTAATGTTGTTAGAATGACCAAGGTTTAAGTTTCTTATTGCAGTTGCTGCAGTGGATGACGGGCTGACTAAAATATGAGACCAATGAAAAAAATGTTGAATGAGAGATTGCATTGAGTAGCAGAAGTTAGTGGAGCAGAGGCTGGCCCGGACGTGATGTCATGACTTCAGCTCTCTATTAACATACAGTACATAAACATTCTATGAGCAACATACATGCAACATTCTATAATGCTGCAGTAACATTCCAGAACACCATTATAGACATTATTACTGCCTTTTATCAAACTGCTATTATATGTAAAATGACATAATGTTTCCAATACTGACTCGAATAGCTGGATCAGTAACAGTGACAATGGAACTGATGTCAGTCAATTTTATACCTAGAAAGGAAGACACATTGGTGGGGCCTGTGGTGCTGTCAAGACACTTTTCTCTTGCTAAAGCTAGATTTCTGCTCTTTTTTTCAGCATTGTGAAACACAAGGCTTCATAAACAGTACAAAATGTACGCTAACTTATAACACTATGTGAAGTTGTTTTGGTTACTATCTTTAGTAAACAGCAGTTATATGCAACATATAACTAAACAAAATCCCCCCGACTATTTACTTTATAATGATAGTGGTTATGTCAAAGCAAGCGACTGATAAAAGTCGAGTTTCCATTTAATTATTTAGCAATGGCTGGCAGTTAGCATTAGCTCTGCTCCTTAGGCTCACTTCGGGCGCTTTCTCCTATGGGATTACTTTCCTCTCTCGGTCAAAAGCAATGTTAGGAAAGCAGAGTCAAGTCTGATTTTGCCTGGTCTCAGTCTTTTCAACACAGTGAGGCATACAGCCTATTAATTAAACACTGATATCAGTTCAATACTCAATATTGGCTAATACACAAAGCCAAGTATTGGTATCAGGACTAAGAACGTCTGATAGGTGCATCCCTGTCTAACCCCTCAGTGTTGTACACACTTCAACATGTGAACATATTGTTGATTATATCGAACTGCATACAGTAAATGTATAGTTTGGTAAAATTCAGATTTTTGCGAGATGTAGCTTTTACTTTTATAGTGAAAGTACAATTCACAGTTAACATTCAGTGTTTCAAACAAAGAGGTAGTTGTGTGCACATCCCTTCCTACTGTATATTCAGGCCGGGAGTAGGACAACAGATTCAATAAAAGAAATCAGTGTCTACACACTGCACAAATTCAATAGACAAGAGTGTTGCATTTCTCCGCCGTAGAATTAAATTAACAAATTAAATGTTGTTAATTTAAATTTTGTCTAGAAAGAATTTTATTTATCTGCTCTTTTACTGTAAATTCTGCAGTCCTGCCTTGTCTCTCAATAATATATATTTTACAATACATAATTTCTTGGATATATTTTGTGGGAGCTCTGACTTTCTTCTCAAGCTTTCAGGTGCTGATAATGTATTTGGTCTTGAGTCCTACCATGAATTATACATATAATGATGTCAACATGAAGTAATTCATTTGGTGTTTATATATACAGTACCTTGCTTTTCATCATGTTGCCCGAAGTAGATCCGGTCGGGTTAAAACATTGTATTTTTCAGTCAATTAAACATTCTGGGAGCTAAAATCTAGTGTGTGGACACTATTATTCTGTTTTTCCTCAAATTATACTGTATTTAGGGCGGAGGGAACCTTCTAGAAATGACACTGAACATTGAAGATGATCATGAACTTTGCTATTATTATTTTTTTAAATTGTAAAAATACACATAGAAGAATACTGCAGAGCATTCTAGCACGCTGTCTGAAAATTCCTATTACAGATTTATCCATGAACGTACTGTGCCAAAAGATTTTCTCTTTTATCATTCTTTTTTCAAAATGTATTTCTTAATATTGAAGAACATTGTTTTATAACTGTATTATTGAGTATCGTGGCTTCTCTTTTCACAGCAGAAGGAACATTGATGGTTCAGAATATTGAGAAATCTCCTGGTAGAGCTCCCTCGGGGAGTTGTGCAATGGTCAGAACATGCAATATGGACTCATGGCGCGCATAATGTCACTATCTTATTTTTCTCAGCTTGTTCTCCCACACTGTGAGGTAACTTGCAGAAAACAGACTGGAGAAAAACATTTTCTGCTTTTGACAGTTGGACTCATTCATAAAGCCAAAATGAGGCTGTCTATGGAGGCGTTTTTTTGGGATAGCTCCACTGTCTAAAATAATTTGAAACAAAAGTATAAAGAAGGCAACATAAAGGAGTAGATGTCAAATTGCATAGAGATATTCAATTATGTTTCACATAAATGTGTTTGCCTTTTCTTTAATCAAGAATATGTTTTGTTCATCCTCTGTCTTGTCTAAATGTAGTGAACATCAGTGATTAAATTAACTAAATCCCAGATGTTTCCTCCACTGTTTACAGTCATTTATTTCTGCTGCAGGAAAGGAATAATACGTTTCACCAGGATTTGGTTCCACAAACAACTTGACAAGAATTATTGCTAGTTAATAACACTACAAGTTACACTATATGAGTAGCCCAAATTATCCATAAAAATGTAATGTATACTGTTTTGGAAAAATTTTCTTTCGTGAAGCCTAAAAACATTTCCCAAGGTAAAAATTATAGGTTGTAACACATTCTGAAAAAAAGGGGAACAATTAAGCAGATGGAATAGAGCAACTGGAAAAACATAAAATAAAAGACAATTTGTGAAAATACCAGAAGGAAGGGGGAGAGGAGATTTAACAGGGCTCTATGGCTCCTGTGGGAGTTCAGGAAACCCATTTGACAGCAGACAGAGGATAGTTACTGTATCTCGCTACAGGATATAAGCTGTTAGGCTAGCCATACTCTCTCTCTCACTCTATCTCTCATACATACACACCACATATGAGATTCCACTGCTACTGGCCTCGTTCCTGCTTTATAGGTCCCTGATGTGGTTATACACACATATACAATAGTGCTGCATGGAGATGGACAAATGGAGTGATGAGAATGGTTGTCGAACTGGAGGAGAAAAAAAGGGTGGATCGGTAGATGGATGCCTAGGAACTGGCATGTTGTAAGTAATTGACCAGTGATAGGTGTATTGTGATTGACAGGGGTAAGAGAAAGAGAGCAAAAGACAGGTGTGTGTTTGTGTGAATGTGTATACCATGGGGTATAGTGAAGCAGACGCATCACATCATGTGCCAGCACCAACCACACCATACTAAAGAAATGACAGATCTTTCTCTTTCTCACACACACACATACACACACACACACACACACACACACACACACACACACACACACACACACACACACACACACACACACACAAACACACACACACACACACACACACACACACACACACACACACACACACACTGTGTGTGGTCCCTGAATGCGTTTCTGTCAGCTCTCGAACTGCCTGTCAGACAAGCCACAGGTAAAATAATGTTGTTTTCCCTACTGAAAAAGCTTTGAAATGTGTTACATTATTAATGTTTGGCTGGAGGATGTCACTCTCTCCCATTTCTCACCCATTCTTTTGAGTATGTCAAATGTCATTTTTGACATACAACATGCAATATACACTATGTATACCATGAATACTTTATATTTTGTATACCCAGTATGCAATATATCAACAGACTGTGCCTTCCTATATACTGTATTCTCATGCACTTTGGGCATATGAATTGTATCCTGAAAGAAAATGACTGATGGAAAGATGATCTGAAACTTCTCAAATAGAGAATATTTGAACAGTAAATGGAATTTTGATTCTGACTCAACACATTTGAAAGGCAAGTCAATGAAAGCAGCTGCATGCATTGACAAAAAACGATTTTTTTTTTTTCAAACCATGCATTTGCAGACTACCTTTCTGCATATTGGACCAGCTGCAATTGCAAAGAATGCATATATTTCTGCAGCTTGCATAATACAACAAATGATATGAAAAAAATCAGTGAAATGTGTAAGAAAAGTTATCAGGGAAGACCAATCTGATTTCAATATGGCTACTGTAGATGCTTTTTTAATACCAGGTGAAAATGAAATGAATATAAATCCTAATTGGATATGATGCACGTTAACTCAGTCTTTAAAAGGAATCTATTTTGTTGGTGATAGCTAACTCATATTTAAGCATTAATTTTCCTTTGCAGAAATAACCTTTTGGAATAATTAACTGTGGTGTAACAAAAATGATTAATAATATCATATGTCTATTCACAAATGGAGGCACACAAATAATGCACACACAAACACATTATGGTCTCTATCTTATTAAGTAGGCTGACGGCCAAGTACAGTTTTTGAGCTCCGCCATCTCTCCTCTCCTCTCCTCCTCTCTCCTCTTCCACTGGTAACCATGGCAACTTTCACGTCGTCCAATTCCCGGACACACTCAGGGAGTCTTCCTTCTCATTCCACCTAGCAACATTCCTGTGCTGACATCCCTGCGTTTCTCTCAGCCTTATATCTGTGCATGCCTGTGTGCATTTTTCTGTGTGACACCTTTTTCTCCACAGTTTAATCCAAGACCACCTGCTTCCACAAGCTCTAAATCCTCCTAAAAGCTAAAAGACGAGTAGTGTTTCAGACAGCTGGGTTGTCTCTCCAGATGGAAAGCAGAGGAGCGTCTAAGACAAAAATGCCGTCAAGATGACGGAGTCACGCCACACCATGAAAATGTCTCAGGAATTAGTCAACTTGGTGCACCAAAAATGCATGTTGTTGTGTATGTTGTTGTGTGTATGCATGTATGTGCATGTGCAAGGGGAGGAGTGCTGTTCCTTGTGCACTGGTCTGGTTTTGCTCTTACATGTCAATGTCAAAGTAAACTCAGTCACTGTATACATGCCAGCCTGTCTGAGGCACTGACTCACTCTGGATGTGTCAGAGTGTGTGTGTATGTGGAGGAGAGAGAGAGAGAGAGAGAGAGAGAGAGAGAGAGAGAGAGAGAGAGAGAGAGAGAGAGAGAGAGAGAGAGAGAGAGAGAGAGAGAGAGAGAGAGAGAGAGAGAGAGAGAGAGAGAGAGAGAGAGAGAGAGAGAGAGAGAGAGAGAGAGAGAGAGAGAGAGAGAGAGAGAGAGAGAGTGGCGTCTAGACCATTCTCAAACCATTCTCGGGCAGCCATGTAGCTTAGGTGCTTGGTGAAGCATGATAACTAAGGTTAGCAGAGCTGTGGCGACAGGAGGAAAGGGTCAGACTTTGACATGTGGAAATACAGAGGTTTTCGGAAAACAGCACTACTGTCAGCCAGGGTGAATGTATATATGCACATGCATGTTTTATGGGAGTGAGAGGATGGAAGAGGACGTGGCTACAGTGTAGGCAACAGTGATATCATGTGACGATGATATTATAAAGGAACATTTGTATTCATTGCTGTCACATATGTGAAGGAAAGTTTCTGTATATGTTTCAGGGATGACTATATGCCAGAATCTGTCATTCTTTATGTTTATCTTCAGTGTTTTCCTTATTGTGTTCTCTCTACTGTGTGTGCATGTGTGTACATATGTATGTGTGTGGGCCCTAATTACCGCACTGAGCAAGGGTGACAGTTGGGCCCCCAGGGTGCCGCAGGGCATCTCCTGTAACCGTATGAGGGTGGCAGCACACAAACACACACACACACACACACACACACACACACACACACACACACACACACACACACACACACACACACACATTAAGTAGGACATTTCCAGATATGACCTCATTCCGTTGGAAGAAGGATAGTTAATGGAGGGAGGAGAGAATAAGAGTGAACGGATAGAGGCAGTAAAAGTCAAGGATAGATATAATAACAAGATGTAATTGTTAATATCCTACCATCTCTACAAGACATCACACACACACAAAAACACAGTAGTCACAGCCTTAGAGCAAAACTTCAATTTAGCAGATAATATGTTTTTTGTGCTTAGAGTCACTGGACTGGAATGATGATCAAAAATGTAAGATTTATGTAAGGTTTAGAGGATTTATTTATCTTGGTCTCTTTCATTATCTGTTCTGCCCTTCTTCTTCTCCTTCTGTGTTTACAGAAATGGATTATACTCAAGTGGAGAAGACAGATGAAGTGCAGGTATGCCTAGAAAAAAAGTGCCAGACTGTACGACATAGTTCAATGGCTACACAGTCCTGGACTGCAGCACATGGCTTGCGCTAGATTGCAGTCTATGATTCAAGTGGTTTTCTATAATTCAGCAAGTCAAAGGAAAAGAACTTCAGAGGTTTCTTTGCAGTCTCCCGCGTGAATGGTTCAAACATGCGGGTGCACATTTGCTAACACACACACATACACACACATATGCACAGAAGCATACAACTATATGTAGGCATTCAGACATGTGCACACACAGGCATACACACACAAACCCTTTCACACACTAGCACACTAGCCTGGTGCTTTGAAGGCTTAGCCTCAGTTCTGAAGAGACAGGCTGCCAGAAGAAGTTGACCAAGCTGGGGAACTGATGAGCAACTCTATATTTCCCTCTGTGTTTGTGTGTGTGAGCAAGAGAGTGTGTGAGCATGCATGCATGAGCGAGCAATCAAGCATGTTCATGCATATGTATTCACTGGTGTGTGTGCACACAGGGCTGGTGCACTTTTGTGTGTTTACAAAGATAGTACACCTAGGTTCCCCAGGGCCACTTCAATTTGGGGTTTAGTCCAGGGACTGGGCATATCTCTCTCTAGCTTTCAACCCTGGCATGTTTGGTCACGATAGGGCCAAACGAAAATACAGAAAACATACTGCACCCTATAAGTCCCTGCACTTCAGCTTCAAGCTCACCTTTCCCCCTGAGCTGCAGAAAGAAAAAAGTGAATGGAAAAACAGGAAAGGGCGCTATGAAAACTAAAACAGATGGTGAGGGAGAAAAGGAAAAGTGACAGAGAGGGTATGAAGTAATTACCTTGCGAGGCAGCTGGATTTGCAAGATCATGACATTACAAGATCACTCTAGAATCCACCTTGTAAAGCTTGAAGTCATGTGCTTGTGTTCGAACTAGCGGCGATTCGGACCAAACAGCGTCCTATGAGGATTCTCGCGTGATCTTGTGATCTCATCATTTCGTGAATCCAGCTGCCTCACAAGGTAAGAAAGTGATAGATAGTAGTAGACAGATGGTTCATCCAATCACCTGCCAAGTATCTTTTGAAAATGCCTGCCCTTTTCCAAACAGTTTCCAAGGACGACTTCTCAGATGGTTCTGTGTAACAAACCATCTGGCGCGTCAGGTTAGAGAAGTACGCGGGTGAGATGCAATTTGAGGATTGAGAAAAGAGAAGAAAAAACTGGAAATGGAGTGACAAAAATGAAGATATCAAGAGAGTGACAGATAGGAGAATAATAAATGAAGCATGTTGTTATTTAACACTTTCAAAAGCAAGAAAAAGAGGGGGAGCGGTAGAGAAGGGTGAACAACTCCCTACCCTTGTCTTTCTTGTCAAAGTGGTTTTCCTTTGTGTTGAGGGACTTCTTCAAGATGGGAAGGGAGAGGAAATGGGAATAGAAGAAAGAGAAGAGAGGGAAAGAAAGAGAGAAGGGCAAACAAGGTGACAAGGTGGGAGAGGCGGTGTAGAGGTGTCAGGGGAAAGTCTGTTTGAAGTCCAGAAGTAATTTTCTAACATGGTAGCTGAGGTAGAGGCAGCAAAGCAGAGCTTGTGTGCTTGTGTGCCTGCGTGCGCGGTCTACACATTCTTCAGTGTCCACACTCGCTGCCTCAAGTGCCTGAATGCATGTGTGCTAGATTGAGAGAGAGAGAGAGGGAGAGAGAGAGAGTGTTTGCTGAAAGGTGCTCGGTCCATGAAGCACTCAAGTATCAGTAAGGGACAAGTAGTGCATTGTGAAGCATCTCTGTGGAAGCCATCAAGTCATTTTTATATCAATAGATCGCTATAACTAGCGTAGACATTCCACCATTTTGGCTAGAGGCACTCTCCCTGTGCAGAATTGAACACAAACCTTCAAATGCTGCTGTTGCCATGATATAACTCTCCAGTGACACTTAATGTACACCCAACTTAACCACACCCAGCTGTAACCAACATTGCTGCTTTGAAAAGTACAATGGAGTTGATTTTTAGGAACACACATGTGGAGCAGACTTGTGACCCTGGTAAAACATTTGACAAAAAAATTGGAATCATACAGTATGTACATACTCAAAATCAAATGATGAGTTGAGACTTGATTGCAACCGTCCTTAAAACAAAGAATGCTCAGTAGCCATTTCGAAATAGAGAATCTTCAGCTCAAAACCTGATAAAAACGGAATGAGTCATTGAACTGAGGCCAGTATATCACTAAAACAGATTAAGCGTAACTTTCATGGCCATGGCTTTGTTTCCCCTCCAACCCAGTGTATCCCAATGGGGAGATAATCTGGGAAATGCTGCGATATCAGGTCCTCTCTAGGTTGCCTGAGAAGCCTTGTGAGACCCTCTGGAGATATGAGGCTTTGATATCAAGACCAATTATGTGGTATGGGCGCATACACACACACACAAACATACACACACACACACACACACACACACACACACACACACACACACACACACACACACACACACACACCCTCCCTGGCCTTGGAGAATGGTAGAGAGGAAAACAAAGAGGGAAT
Source organism: Scomber scombrus (assembly GCF_963691925.1). NCBI lineage: Eukaryota > Metazoa > Chordata > Actinopteri > Scombriformes > Scombridae > Scomber > Scomber scombrus. The sequence continues at coordinate 17,445,289 of NC_084971.1, read as the reverse complement.
GTGATACTGAGGAAACACTGGGCAGGCGGAACATGCTCTGATTTTATCAGCCAGTTGAGCTGGGCTTGAAAGCCAGAAACGATGCAGACATAGAAGGAATGAGAGAGTGGAAACCAGGCAGGCTGAAACAGACTAAAGAAGAGAGGAGCGGGAGTATGAGAAAGAGCTAAATGCGCAAACACGAACACACATAAACCCACTGTAATGTGTGCAAAAGCCACAAGGCAGACTTTAACATGCATTAACAAGGGCACAAACACATACATACTTCACTCATTGTGTGCATGAGGATATCTGAGATTTGTTCCTAGTCTGTGCGCATACAGTAATGTGTGCATATACACACACAAAGGTTCATCGTAGCCTCATGCAATGCACACACACACTCACTCACACCCACACGCAGAATATATATGTGATAAACTGTTGTTTCCGGTCTGAGTCACCTCCACAGAGAATCCCTCAAGATTAAGTTTGGCCTCTGGCTCTGCTAATTGGAGCTTAAAGTCTGGTGTAGCCCCTGGGCAGTATATACTGTGTGTGGCACATGCTGTGTGTGTGTGCATGTGTATAAATTATGGATGGCTAAGGCTGTAGGAGAGTGGCCACACAAACTGCAGCTGCCAGAACGAGTGGAGAGACCGAGCCAGGCCAAAGCAATCGCAATCAGAGCACTGCCACATGACACAGACAGGTGGTCTGACAGAGAGACAAAGACGAGAGAAATATTGAGACAAAAAAGTAAAAAAGATGAGAAAGAAAATAATGGGACAGCAGGACAGAGTTGTAACACGTGATCTGAAAAATGAAGTTACTCATGGGGACAGTAATGAATTATTTATATCCAGACCTTCTATAACACAGAGCATTGCTCTCCCCTCCAGGATATTTTTGTTCAGCTATTATTTTCCAGTTAGTTCTCACCTGTATACCTGCTTATAGTGACAAAAACTTTAGGTAATAATGGTAAACCATATCTACCAAAAAAAATGAAATAAAAATAACAAACAACCAAGCACTGACAACATGTTAATCAAGAAAAAAATGTCACTCAACCAGTCAGCGCTCTCTCTTCTGTTACTAAATAGACACCATTCTAATCTGTAATTTTGAGGAATATTGACTGCAAGAAATATGAAAATATAGCCAGCAGAAATAAGACAGAATTAACACATCTCATGATCAAAAAATAAGCTTATTATGCTTTAAACATTTTTTGGGAAAAAATAATTTGCTGTTGCTAAATGTTGCTTTCCTACAAGCAAGTATGTTACACAATCAAATAAATTTGCTAACATTCATAAAGTTCAAATATAAATAATAAGTTTCTTTTTTATTTGAGTTACAAATGCTGGTGTCCACATTATGGTTACTTATTCTGCGAAGCTCACACTTCTTTGGTTTAAGTCTCTTTACTGTCACTCTCAGGTGTCGGTTTGAGCCAAGACACATAATACTGTACACACATACAGTGTGATGTTTCATTTTTGAGACCCTTATCTTAATGTTTTTGGTGAACATATCAAGGATTGTTATATTATTAAAGAAAATAAATAAGAGTGCATTGTCACCATTCAATGGATGTTCATGTTAAGTTAGAAACTTAAAATATTCTTGTTGTGCTACAAACATCACTGTCAATAGAGGAAGCAATCACACTGTCCGGCAGTTACCTGGGTCATTGCCATTGTCTGTCAGTTTATTGTATTTATACATTCTGAGAACAGCAGAGCTGGATGGGTCGGTCTCAGATGGTAACACTTATTTCTACACTTTCATCACCCGTCTCGTGTTTCACAGCAAGGGTGACAGGTGTGTTGGTTATGTGTTGTTGTTTTCTGTCAACTTTGTGAAAGTGGGTTAGTGCAGTGAGTAGTGCAGAACTTGACACTGATTCTTTCACAAGGATGAATACTAAATGAGCAGTTGACACTGCACACCTAGTGTAGCTTGGATCTCTGTGACTGAGAGACATATGTCTGCTTCTGTGTTCAAATGAGAAAAGCAATTATAAGTATGTTTTCTGTGTTGGCTAAAGCTCTTTGTGACATGAGTCAGCCTTGCATATTTTACACCAAAGCATTCCGTGGGACCAATGTAATTAACAAAGTAATAATCAGAATCAATTACTTTCACTGTGGTTATCTAATATTGGTTTATAGTCCTCAGCAAATATGAGACTTCAGCTAAAGTTTCTACATGATGAACATTGCTCTACACACACATGGTTCACGCACTCACATGCTGTTGTCCTACTCACATCACACAGTCACTTAAACACATATACACATATACTAACCTTAGCGACATGATCTTGTATGCATCAGGCAAGTAGCATCTAGTGTTCTCCATCTGGGCGGGGTCCGAATCACAGATTTTGTCATCAGTGCGGCCGTAGTTGGCGCTCTCGATCATGATGACATCTGTGCCTGGGCAGCGAAGCTCGATGGGATAGGACTCACAGGACAGCTCCCTACGCACCACTGCCATGGGGATAGGGGCACGGCTGGAGGCTGGACACACACAAACACACACATTGGTATAAATATGACTGTGATATAGTGATGACTGTTTTTACTAGATTTTATAGGGCTGTCTTTAAAATGTGTACACTGGAGGCCCAAATTATACAAACAGAGATAGTGTTCAACTATATTAGTACTCTTGTCATATGGACCAATTATTCACACTTTATGAAAACAATTGTATCGTAGAAGAATTTTCAGGGCATGTCCACTGTCGCAAGTAAACCGTAATTACTGTTTGCAGTTAGCGGTTTTAGACATCAAGTCTAGATAAAGAGTAATTGCCTGGCAATTTCAACAGGCATTTACTGCTGTGGAGATTATTCAAAGATGGTAATGCCTAATTATTCTCTGAGGTTGCAAATCCGATGCATATATCCACTCTTTCTGTACTGAAATAGGAAACATGTCATTAATTCCATTGAGATTGAAGATGATCTGTCCCATTTTTTTTTTATTTTTTTTTTAACTGCCGTTGCTTGAATTCCTTGCTTATTTAATGAATATATCTGCCTCTTGGATGATGAAACATCTGCAGCGAGACCAAACAGCAATCAAGTTACCATTGACTGATTCTGTCTAGATACACAGTACAACAGCTTCTGAACCACAGATGAAAGCTTGATAGAGAAGCATGGAGTTTGATGGGGCATGTGCTCAATATAGTCTCATCAAAGTTAACATACAGACTACAATTTCAAAAATACAATAAGATGAGCTTGAAGAAGATATAAGCTTGCAGCGCTGCTTCTGTGATGTGAGCATTGTGCTGCTAATCACACTTGAAGTTTCAGGATCAAACATGTGTTTCATTGGTTTTTGCTTTATATGTGGTACCTTACATGACATTTACATTATTAGAATATGTGTCCTTAGCATATGATCTTATGTATATTTTTTTATGTAACACAATATTTTTTATATATTATAGGTGTTCGGAAAAATATTATGTTTGCACTGTTATTGTTTTTGAAATATAATTGACTTATTTTATTTTATCTATGTATGTTAGTTTAGCTTATACCCCTGAGCCATGTAACTACACTGACATCCAAAAACTAAAAAATACATTTTACCATCCCTGGCCATGTCAAATATATATAAATATGAAATGTCACACAAATTCCGGCTCTCCTTTCTGTATGTCTTTATTTATATGCTGTCTTGTCACATAGGATACACACTGTATTGTCTTGTGATAAGAGATGGGTGTTGTGATATTGATGGTGTGGGGCTAAATGTTTCAAGGGATTTTGGTTGTTGTGGTGTAACTTGGATGTTGTTATTCTTTGTGTGTGAGTGCAGCGATCCCTGGGAGCATCAGTGATCATCCCATGATAGATAGACTGCTGAGGTGTTCACTTGTGTTGTTCAGCTTTGTCTATATCATCTAGCCTTATTTGTAATTTAGATTTGATTGCTGAATTGTACACAACTTCAAAATGCATGTCACTGGCTACATCAGCACAAGGACCACATTTGAGAATTTTAATATGCAACCTACATATTGAATGTAATATACATTATGTGCATCGTCCCAGCTGAATAAACAAATAAAATATATTAAATCTGTGAAGAACTAATATATGCAGTTATAAGCCCAGTCACCATGACTGCTTGTTGTTCAATGTCACTTTTTGCTTTTATTTTAGAATACATCCTGTCAAGGATTATTTCTTATAAGCACATGCACAGATACACACATGCACATACTGTATACATGTGTATGCATGTATTAACACACACAGTGAACATTTGACTACCCGCGCTGCAAACACAGAACTACAACCTCTCTGAAAAGCTAGGCGCAGCACCACCTTCCTTGCTCTCTCTGTCATGGTAACCACAGCAACCCTGTCCTCCCTCCCTTGGCTCTCTCATTGGCTGGAGGAGCGTCATGGTTACACGAATGCAGCAAAGAATCTGAATGAGCTCAATGACACTCTGCCTGAGCTCTACTTAATACTGCCCTTCACCACATCATACACAGGCACGCATACCACACACACACACACACACACACACACACACAGAAAACACACACACACAGAAAACACACACACACGCAAATGCTTTGAGTTATGGCATGTACAGGAAATTCAGTGTAGCCAATCTCTTTGTGGCACTTGAGGGCACTACATTGATAATGGCAAGCCTTAGCTCGGAGATAAGACTGATATATAAGTGACATTTACTGAAAATGTCCTCTCTAATGAAAACACACACACATATACACACACACACACTCATATCACAGCAGTCTACGATAAGACCTTAAGCATACATTCAGATACCGTGTGGGTCGGCAGTGGCTAAGAATATGTGTGACTTAATGCATTTATTTGCGGACCCGTGTAAGAGGGGAGAGCTGAGGGCAGTGGGTCATTATGGTGTTAATATGAGTGTTAGTTTATTAGTTTTTCAATAGCTGCATCATGTCTGCTTTCGTGAGCATGAATGTAAATTTTGCAGAGAGGGTTGATTGAAGCATGCAGGAATCAATACACAGTATTGTAAGGCAGCTGTCTAGACTGGCTTTGGATCAGATGTCTTACAGTGTTGCCTTACAGGGTCCCTGCTGGGCATAAAGAGAGCATTATGACACAAACACACACACACGCACGCACACACACTCACTCACTCACACACACAATTCAAATAAGGGGTCTATCTGTATTCCTATTAAAAGCCACTTTGCCTTCATAAGCAGCAGTAAATGCTCAGACTTGCACACACTGTCATGTCTCGCCTGTCACCTTTGAATTCATCTACAGCATTTTTATCAGCGGCCTCATCCATAAAACTGCACTGTGTTTAACCTGCCTCCTAAGGACTCACTCCACACATATTCCTGTCTTTTTTATTTTTCAAAATAAGCATGGGCAGTCACACAGCACCTCTTGATACAGACACATACACCCACACACATATAGCACGCGCCAATATTTAGCTCTCCGTCTTTGCACACATGCTATAATGCACGAGCTGGCAAGTGCATGTTAATGTGTCTCTCATTAGTTGTGTAAGTGGTGACAGAAACTTGGCAGCGACGGAGAGTACAGACAATCTTATTCAGACACTCTCATTGCCTCAGGGGCCTGAAACAAAAGGATATCGATTTTTACATTTGGGCCAAGAACAAGAGAGTGGCGAAAGAGGTGGATGGATGGAAAAGAGGAGAAGGAAAGTGTGAGAGAGGAGAGAGATTTAAAAGGTGATCTCTCACTTGAATTGCCAAAGCGTTTGGCCATTGCTAGTATCAGAAATGTGGGTCCTCCAAGTTACAGCATAAGCAGCACATTTTCAAAGTGCAAAATATATGTTAAAAGATAAGGCCGGCAATATTCTGGGTTTTTTGTTGTTGTTGTTTTGGGGTTTTTGTGGTCAATATATCACATGGAAACTGTTGTCCAAAAACTATTTATGCTCAATATACAAAGATCACTGCTCAATAACTGAAAGAAGAAAAAGACTGGAGCTGAGAATCAATGTTTGATAGCGAAACCATCCCCACACTCTGAGTTGTGCAATTTTATTGAGGTGAGATTTAGGTCAGGGACTCTTCTCTTGGGACCACTGAAGACCATCCATGAAGTGTTGCCTCAATAAATGAATATTGTGTACTGGAGTGTACAGATGTTTTTACTCTTACTGTCCAAAAACTATTACAAACCACATGAATGAACTGCACCGTGGTGACGAGTTCCTTCAATACAATGATCATAGACATTGTAGTTTATATTATTGTAAATCAATCCTATGTTCTACCTTCCTAGTGCCGAAAATACTTACAGCACACCAAATTTCATTTACTCATGTTTTTTCTTTTGTTCAAATAAAATTATATATATATATGTTTTCTAATACATTACTGGTTTTGGTCTTCTGGTTTTGGTCTTTTTAAAAAGCATTTATTGACTAGAACAAAAGCATAATAGAACTCACAAGTGATTTATCCTTTAACACTTCATATGCGAAATGTATATGTATTTGCCATTCAAATTTTCAAGCTCCAACATGATCAACAAGTCCACTCCATCGGGTTTAACACTGCTTATACCACAAATATACTGAAAACCATAGAAAAAACTACATTTTCTGGGATTTTTTCTCAAAAATTCATGCTTTCCCATTCTCCTTTATTTGTCAACACATAACCCTGAAATAATGACAAGACACGGCTCAGTGGAGAAGATGGAGTGCTTGCTGCTGTGTGTCCTCAAGCTAAACTGTCTTTGTTTCAACTAATCCTTGCTAAGTATAAACAGCATGATTTGCATATGTCGACTTATTCTTTAGACATTGATGCAAATACCTTTGACTGAAACTCATCTCTTGGTGTTAAAGCAAAGCCCTTGGTGTTTGTGTGTCTAAGCAGCTGTCTGTGAGCACTTCCTGTGTGTGCTTGAGTGTTTTAATGCATGTGTGTGTGTGTTTTAAGGAGGATCTGTGTCCATGTGGGTGTACAGTATTTCAGAATTTAAAGTATATCATCTGAATACACGCATGTCAGTGGGCATGTGAACAAGTGCAGGCTTGAGCGCGTGTGTGCATGTGTCTGCACGTGTGCGGCCGTTTTTCTCACAACAGTGTGATTGACAGCAGCCATTAATAGGATTAAGTCCAAGTGGGCCATAGCTCCCTCTAGAAGTCTTCAAAGCCCATCGTCACAGGGGAGAGGAGGAAACACACAGACAACCTACTGGGGCTGCATCTGTGTGTGTGTGTGCGGGTGTGTAAGACAGAGACAGAGAGAGAGAGAGAAAGAGAGAGAGAGAGAGAGAGAGAGAGAGAGAGAGAGAGAGAGAGAGAGAGAGAGAGAGAGAGAGAGAGAGAGAGAGAGAGAGAGAGAGAAGAAAAGTGAGAAAAAGATATAAATGATGAGGATCTATGTAAACTAATATGAGTAAGTGAGTGTATAATTCCTTGGTGTTTCAGCTGCAGTGTTTCTACAGCTTCATGTATTAGAAAGTGCTTGGGTGTGTGGGGGTGGATAAGGAGTCAAAGCTGTACAGTCATTACTTCAGTTTGTAGTTGTGGGCATATATATATTTCTTACATTTGTATTATATCACTACATGTAAAAAGGTGAACCATGGAAAAATGTTGCAACAAATACCACCTAAATTCTAACTAAATCTATTTCTACCTAAAACTACTGAAATTGTTTATTTTGTTGACTTATATAGTGTGTTTTGAGGCTGTAAAGTGTGCTGGTAGTGTGCCGGGTTTAGATACAATATATTAAGAGGTTCTAACACATTATCAATCAATCTATCATCATATATTTATGTAGCACCTTTCAAACAAATCAAATGCGATTAATGGTGCTTTACAAGAGATTGACAAAATGTAGGGTGTTTTTTAAAGATAAAAATGTTAAAATAAATGAATAAATCATAATAATTAACAATAACATATCGATTAAACAAAATAGAATAAAATAAATATTAAGGATGACGATAAATAAAATATATATAAATAATAAAATCATAAAATGATAAATCATACATACGTAAAAGCCATTTAAAAAAAATCTATATTTTCAGCTTTTCAACTGGAGGATCTACTGGGAAAAGGGTTATAAAGACATAAATAGCATACCATACAACGCAACACCAGCAGTAACTGTAGCCTCAAAAGTATATTTTAATCAACACCACTTAGAAAACAGTCTAGTTCTGCTTTGTTTTGGTCACAAATTGAATATGTATATTTAATTATGTGCTGTGTGTGACGTTATATCTTACCAATGGCAATGGGAGCAAACAAGATTGAGACGAAGAGCAGGCATCTGGTCCACATGACGTCTGAGGTTGACCTGGAAGTAGATAGGGAGGTACTTCCTGCTGAGCCCCAACGGTCTTGTGGTAAACTGTTTCTCTCACGATTCAGTGTTCCTTTCACCATACAGGCCTACAAATTGAAACACAGAGAGGATTTGCTTATTTGGATGCCATATCTTAACAAGGTAAGATGCTTTAAACATGTCTGTATAATGTTTTAACATCATTACATTCACCCATACTTTCTGTATTACACAAAAACTTTATTCATTCCTTAAAAGGTAAATATGATGCATGTCTGGGCTGAGAAACAGTGAGCAGTTCTAGACATCTACTATTTTTATTTTGTTTTACATTGAAGAAATCACAACCACCGATTTATTAACAATTTACCAATCCCTTGGTACAGATGTTTACAGAGCAGCAGCTTTCTCTAAAAATGCATATGTTTCCAATAACAAATATGTTTCCTGATTATTACTGAGTAACTGTTAAAACAAACAGCTTTTACACCTATAAAGTTTATGCAGGAAGAAGAGCTGGGACCATATTACTTTGTTTACTTACAACAGACTCCTGCTTTATTAGAGGTCTGTTGTAAGGTCAATGCAGCTTCCTGTAGACATATGTGGACTAGACAGTGATCAATAATAATCTTAGGTAATGTACAACACAGAGCTCAAAATGACTGAGAAACATTATAGTAACTGAAATGATTATTATTATGGAAGCTCTATTACAACTAAAGAGTAATATAATGACAAAAACGAATATGTAGAATATCAGGAGAGATTTATAAATGCATTGATATATATAGCCATGAAAACAATTTCTAATTATACATGTATACACATGGCTAAATGGGAAAGCATTGGCAATATGAACTTTATGTCATTTTTGCAATAGAAGAACTATTTCTAATTAGTTTGAGACACAACTAAGTGCATCATCCATCATTAATTGTTCTCAAATTGTTTTATTGTCAGACTATCTTACATTGTGTTATAACCATTTCCAAAGGAATCAAAAGCTCTGCTGATTTTGGTGGCATTTACAGTTCCAATACAGCTGGAATAAATTTGATGATACTGAATATGAAACACTAATGACACCAGGAAACTCTGTACAAATGCATACAGCATTACACAAGCCAACAGACTATATGCCAAATAATTCATAAACAACAAATCTGTGAAGGAAATGCAAGACTAAATGCTACGTGTTGACCTTGTAGAAAAACAAAATAAAACGGTGCTTAATGTTTGCATAATGATACTGAAGTCTGTATTAGGATTCACTTCATTTGGTATTCCACATCAGCGTCAAAGTGTGAAATGTATTGATGTTCCAATCTAATTGTTCATTTCATGGTCTATCAGTGATAAACAATTAATAAAAGGATGGTCTCTGAGATTTTATTGTAGCTGTGACAGACTGGTAGGTATAATTTCTTTTTTTTCCCTAAACTGACCAGCAATGTTCAATCACTTACTCACTTACCCACTCACTCAACTAAGGACAAAATGGTTTTCTCTCTGCACTCCCAAATTATTATTTTTAAATATATTAAATATATATTTCCATGGCTGCTAGTTGTGTGTTTCCATTATATATTCTAACTCTGCAGAGAGGTTATTGCATCACTCAGTCATTATGCAATCATTGTTGTTGCTGTCAAATAAACATCATTTTTCATGGGAGTAGTTCAAAGGTAACAGCTGCCCTATTGGCTGCAGAAATCTGCGACAGCCAGGGACAGACGGAGTAAAGCAGACAGCAAGAGCCATGGGAAATATGTCATGTGTAACAGAGACTATTGATCAGTGTGACCATATCATTTGGGCCCAGCAGAAACTAAGACAATAGCCAGCCATCTCCGTCATGCCATTCTGTGAAGGCAAATAGCTGCCGTGGCAAAATCTGTCCTTTAGATGTGATAAGACTACCAGATTTTTTGTTTTTTTATTTATAGAAACTGTCAGAATAACACAGATCCTTCTATAACCACCAGAGACATGCTACATATGCATAACGCATCATCTAAACATCTACAATGACAAAAAGCTCCATGCTGCAGACAGGACAGATACACCCAGAGGCACATGAACACTGCAGAATCTGGATCTGTGGGAACAGACTCATACCAGACACATACAGAAGGATAAGAGCTGTGTAGTCATCTGGGATTTTTATTGACTCTGTTCTTTTGAGGATGTCAAAATAAATCCTTGAAATTTAAAATTCATTTAAAATTATCATATTTAAAAAAGGATCAAATTTGATTTCAGCAAAGTCAGAGGAATGATTGTATACAAAAATTATATTTGCATTCCATCATAAAATAGTCAGGCATTTTGTCTAGCCAGTACATTTTTTCCCCAAGCCTTGATTATATATTTTACTTCTGAAATATGGAAAAGTTATCTATGTGGTTCACCTTCAAAATAGAAACTCTGATTCAGTGACACAAGTCTATCCATTTGATAACCCTGTAAAGACTTGCCATCCACTGAAAGGGATGAACACAAGTTAAAACCACAATATCCTTGCATGATTTAAATATATGATAACAATTAACAACTGAGACCAGACTGGTGTCTTGATATCAAAACCTCTTTTACAATGAAGTGTTGGTCAAAATGGCCGCTTAATTAGCTGTGTTAAACAAACCAATGTAGAACCAACAAAAGGAAAAGGAGTAACAGTGAGAGTAGGTTTTCAGTGCTACTACTCAAGTTTTTAATTACCTCAGGCTTTATGCAGCCCTTTCCATTGACTCATCAAAGACTTTTGATACTCATGCAATCATACAATATTGAAGCAAAGACTTATCAGTGTAGGACTGTTAGAACAAACTGTCTGTTGGTTTGAAAATGATCTACAGTAGGTCTCAATGCGTGCACATAGAAGGTATGACTTTTAGCTCCCTTGGTGTATTCAAAGGCGTGCCCCAGGGATTGGTCCTGGGACCACTCCTATACATCATGTCAACAGTCTTGCTCAAAATGTTTCCAATACAAATTTCCACTTTCCTACCGATAATACTGTGATATGCTTCTCTATACTTGCTTTTAATACTGTACAATGAACCTTGTGTGATTTAAAACTTATTTTGAATGCTGATAAAAACAAAATGCAAAATCAAAGCCACTGAATGGTCCATCTATCACCTCTTTCCAGGGCTTTGAAATTCAGTCTGCACCTCAATACAAATATCAAGGAATTGTAATTGATGATTCTCTCTTGTAGGCCTCACAGTCTGCAATTGATGAAAAGCTGAAGTTGAAGTTATGTTTTTATTTTAGAAAGAAGTCTTGCTTTACATCCAAGGCCAAAGGGAGACTTGTTGCTTCCACCTTTATGTCTGTGCTACACAGTGATTTCATGTTAAATACATGCATATATCTTTACAATGACAATGTATGTGTTTTTAATGTTTGCAGCAATGTTAATTGTGCTGCTGCCTGTCTCTGCCAGGACAATCCTTTAAAACAGATTTTTAATCTCAATGAGACTTCTAAATATATGTTTAATAAAATGTTAAATCCATTTTTCCATTTCCATTGGAGAATGATTTCATATCTGCTAACAATTCTTGACAAAATCCCTAATGGCACCAAAGTGATAGAATCACAATAGACTTCCATGCTTTATTCTCCCCCCACTTAAACAACTCAACAATCTGCCCCATTTCTGATTGATTGGTCCCTAACTCGGTTGAACATGAGCAATCTGACCAGCTGTCCCCAGCTAGACACAGGAGGCATAAACTGACATATGGCCGGACGCCACCAGCCACAGCATTCCACTGTTCCATAATTCAAAAGCTATTCCATCACCCCGTATGCTGCGCCACCATCTCACTCATCAGTTAATTAACCCTCTCATTTCCACCATGCTCACGGTTGTGCCTTTACAGACAATGGTTGCGTGACAGCCTCGAGCAGTCCAGGATTAATCCAAACTCAAATCACCCAAATTACCTTCATAATTCAACAGAGCTGCATACTCCCATATGCTCCAATGATGTAAAATATGTTCTGTCTACAGTGTCTACAATGCATATATAATGGTGATCGCCCCAAGCACTGACCTGTTTTTCTAACCTGTTTCCTTTCATTATCTTAATGTGTTGATTGGTTCATATATTATAAATAAACAGGCAGTAATGGCGCTAATTATCAGAACATATGTGACGTCTTTACACCCTGCATTCATCAGTTTATCACACACATAAAGTTTCGCAAACATATGCCCCATCTGAACCCACTCACAGTTAAAATGATGAAATAATCGAGCCATATATTTTAGATGAACACAATATTTTCTATCCTAGCAAGTTATATCTCACAGGAGACCCTCCCTGGCAGATAAGCAACATAAGAAGCATCTGCATAAAACTGAGCAAAACATCGGCTAATAAGCAGGATCCGATCAAAACAAATAACCGTCCCTGGATCCAAGTCCTTTGATTTACCTGCTGTTTCTATCCATCTCTGCCCCAGTTATATATACCTGGTAGATGTCAATTGAATTATTCCAGAGATATAAACATACATTATGAAAGTATTCCTTCCAGACAAGTTTGACACAAATGTTTGGTATATAAAATGACAAAAACAATGTGTTTTAAATTACAATACCTGAAGCAAACAAGACTACTGTGATCTAATTAAAAAGAGTTCATTATTTCTCAAGAACAAACTTTGATTTGGTGTACCAGTAGGACAATCTGCTCCCCAATATCTTGTATGCATAAGTGACTTGGCCTCAATGTCCTATATTTTCCTGCCCACAATCTTCATTTCTTACAGGGTCAACATTAACAGAGCTGTTGCCAAGACCACTACACTCACAGACTATATCGCATGCATCCATGAACTAATTGACGTTGGGCTGATTTTGTGCCGAGGCAGGCTGACCCTATGTGTATGTGCATGCGTGAGTGAGTGCGTGCGTGCGTGTGGGTGTATAGTCCCCTAACGAGAGTCCTGCCTGTCACAGCACTCCTCATTCGGGGATTCTCTCTTTCACTAATAAGTGCTGACCGGACTGGGCTACCTTGTCAACGCACGTCACACACACACGCCCTCACACAAACACACAAACACACGCTTATCACTAGGAGACCAGATGCCCTACTCCCTCAGCCTTCAGGCAGAGAGTCTCAAATGTGTGCATGCTGTTTGTCGTCTATCCTGTGTGTATGCCTAAAAGAAAACCAAGTGGACGTGAGAGTGTGTGTTCTGTGTCACATTAGGAAAACCTGTTAGCAGAGTAGATAGCAGTGACATTGAAAAATTAAAACAGAAAAAGAAAAAAAATCTAGATTATCTACAAAAGGCAGTGTGCTGTAGCCCATCTTTACCTGTATTTTAGATGTTCTTCCAAATTAGAGTGGGAGCAAACAAGGAGGGATAATTCAGTTGTGACTAGAGGTTTGACGAGATTCTTTTTATAATGTCACGTGTGGATCATTAACCTTGTTACAGCTTCTACCTGCTGAAAAGATCTCAGTCAGAAGTAGGAGATGAGCAGAGAAACAGTGGTAAATTGACCTCAGGTCTCTACACTGAAAGCCTGAGCTAGGAGGAGCGGAGGAATCTAGCGCAGCTTTGGAAGCCTAATGATGCAAAAAGTAAAATGAGTCACACTACCAAATTATAACACAATTTATATGTTGTTCTACTGTATTTATGTGATACAGGATTTGTGCAATTTACTTTTATTTCTGTGTTTATTTGTTAGCAATATATTATATTTTTTTATAATTGGATTCTTTATTTACTTTTTATTTATATATTAGAATTTGTTTCTACTCTTTATAATTTACTTTTTAGTATTTGTGATTGTATCTAACTTTTGTATTCATGGTTGTTATTTCCATAAATACCAAAATTATCCATCTATAAAATGTCTATCTATATGGGGAAACCTTTTACAGTGCTGCATACTGCATATGATAATTATATATTAAGAAAGTAGAACTAAAGTGATTCATTACAAGATGATTAGTTAAAACATTTCAATTCAATTTGTGAATTTCAAATAAAAGAATAGTCATGTATTTCCTCATTGAGGTTTTCTTAAAAATATAGTTAAAATCTCACCTCAATCTCGTGAACCCAATATCGTGTCTCGTGTCACCCCTAGTTGTGACAGTTTTGAGAGGAAAAAAAAGCTAATAATTAATTTGTTGAAATACTTTTTGACGAAGTGGAGAAAGAAAAGTAATTTGATGTGTCTGTTCAAATGATAATAATACACAGATGCATATCTTCCAATGTTCTATTATATACATATATTTATTTATATGTGAAGTAAATAAGACTGCGTGTACTGTACATATACATATATACTTGTTGCTAAGGAGGTAGAGTAGGTCATCAATTAATCTGGTTAGTGCACTCACTGGTATATGGCTTTCTGCTTTAGGGTAAAAAAATGCTATATAAATTCAGTCAATTTACTGTATACAGGGCTTTATATTTAGTCATAATAATTCTTTGTGTAGTGGGTTTTAATTGCACATGAAGGAGCTTGACAGCGCACGCTTTCTTTTTTTCCCTTGCAATTTTTCTTCATTTAGTTTTTCTTCACCTGTTCTTTTCTTCCCCCTCTTTAGTCTTTTCAGTTGTTCATTCGTGCTTTGTTAGAGGGAAGTCTGAGTGGAACAAAGCTCAGGGGGCCATGCACCGTGTTCAGTAAAATGGCATGTGTCCGCCAAGCTACGGTAAATTACCTCCAGTTGGCTTGCTAGGGTAGGTTTAACCACTGTGGACCATTTCTGTGTGTGCGTGTGTGTGTGTGTGTGTGTGTGTGTGTGTGTGTGTGTGTGTGTGTGTGTGTGTGTGTGTTTGTGTGTTCTTGTGTGTGTGATGGAGAGGTGCTGGAATGAGGTTGTGTGGGTGACAGTGTGAGTAGGTATGGATAGTGTTGCAAATTATCATCAGCACAGGTAGACAGGCTGGGAGAATTTTGATTAGACTGACCACACACACACACACACACACACACACACACACACACACACACACACACACACACACACACACTCACTCACAAATTCAGGTAGCTAATTTGGCAGTGTGGAGCTGAAGAGATGACTAATCAGGATAGGAGCTGGTCAGAGTCTGGCCTGTGGCCTATAATGAGAGACATAAGACCACAATCACACACATGCTCCCACAAACAAGCACATACACACACATTCAAGTGTGCATAATGCAAACAAAGACACACACATACACCACACACACCCTCATACCACCATGAGTGATTTTGAATGGAAAGCCCGCCCTCATAATTGCCCTGTGCTGATGAAGCCTAAGATACTGATTAGTGGAGAGTGGCCCCTCAGTGTGACTAGAGGCTCAGGGAAAACTGTCAGCTCCCAACCATATGAAAGGCTTGACATGTCGGCCACAACATGTATCCATACTGTTGCATGTGTTGGGGTGTTTTGGGAATAGGGGAGTTCACATACAGGCCCCCTTGGACCACATTAAAATCACAATTAATAATGAGTCAATGTCACATGTTTGTGCTGGCTAAATCTTAACTCAACAAGACAAACAGTCATGTCAGCTTGTGTCTCTCATTTTGAATCTATACATTTGGCTAGTACCGCCAGATGTGTTATGAATGCTCCCACTGGCTATTTTCTAACATGTATGGTATATACAAGTGAGTGCACACACACACGTGTCTGAGTAGGTGGGTGAGGGGCTGGTTCACATACTATAGGAATGTGCACAATTGTCATTGTGCCCTGAAGACAAGTGGCCTGGCTGGCAATTTATTTCATACAGCTCTGGTTGTAAATCCTTTGTGTGGCTTCACAGCAAAGAACTGCAGAGTGCTCTAGTGTAGCCTTAAAGGTATAGGTCACCCCCACATCAGTGTGACATGTTCTGGTCAATTTAAAGTCCTCAGATGAAAAATGATGGCATCAGTTTAAGACTATCATGTCATGAAGTATAAAGGTTGATTTTTTGTTATCCCCCTCTTCGGTGGGATTAAATTTTCATTCTCATTTGCTCTTTTTAATATATATTTTTTAATTCAATCAAAACCTTTATTCTATTTTAACATGTTATGATCAGTTATTATGGACTGAGACAGAGCAGTGCCAGGCTGAGTTTGCCACTCTTGCATTTATAATGAGGACAACTCTTGAACATTTCTATTTTAAAGAGATCTATCCATTTAAAATAATTTTCACTCTAAAATAGTTCAAAGCTTTGGGCTGAGCACCTCATCCTCTCCCTCCATGTTAGACATTCTATGCCCATCAGAAAATTGCGTCTGGGGATGCTTCGGCTTTGACCAGACCACTGCAGTTTCCGCATGGCTGCCTCTGGCTGCTCTGAGGACGCTCCAAGAAATCCGATGCACCGAAACCACCCTGAAAATCCACCGCCGACGACCTCGTCTGTGAGGCACTGCCGTTTTGATTCCTCACTACCTGACGGCCAGACACCACGCTCTGTTCTGCCCTGCTCTGAAATTTCTAATACTCCAGTCTAATCAACTCTACGCGCCCACCCTCCCTCATGAGACAAGACGGGCGAAGGCAGAGATGTGCAAGGAAGAATGGAGGGAGGTGGAGAACTAGAGAGGCGGGGAGGAGTGGGGAGAGAAGAGGAGATGAAGGATATGAGAGGGGGAGAAAGATGAAGGAGGAGATACTGAGGTCAGGCAGGAAAAGGGCTGAGGAAGATAGAGATGGAAGGATGGGATTAAGGAGGAGTGACAGAGGGATGGAGACAGAGAGGATGGAGAGAGGCAGTGGGAGAAAGAGAGTGCCAAAAGCGATCAGAGTGAGCCAAGCAGATTCTTAAAGCAAGTTAATAACCTTAGGCATTTATCTTTTCATCCTTGTCCATCTGTACCCTCAAATATGTGAACATAGATTTATAAAACAAAACCTTGAGACCCCTTCAGATAGTGGTCTAGAAAGTTCAACTGTCAAATATAACAGGAGAAATATGTATATTAAATTAAATTGGCACAACTTGAAAGCTTAAGAAACTACTGCACTACAAGGTAGTGGCTGACTTAACAATCCATTGTTCATTAATGATTAATAATTTTTTTAATATGTTGGACGTTTTTTCATTATAAAACTGTTCTAACCACTGACGTGACCCACGTTTAACACAAAGTCAGAGTAAGCTACATTAGGAGTTACAAGAACAGACCAAGTTACTTTCATGATAAAATAGATAACACAAAACAATAACTTCATTCAAAATTACAGAGCTCCCATCTGTTGTCAAAACACAACCTCCAGCTCCAATAGAAGATCAGACTACATGTGTTGGACAGATCTAACAATGAACAATTAATGAAAATTGCTGTAGCCTTAAATAGTGAATAATTTGCAACATTATTGAATAAATTTAAAACTATCTCCCCACAACAAACTTCAGTTTGGCTGGTTTAATATAAAATGATATGTAGACCTGATCTACATAATGGAGTGATGTGTGTTCACTGTAGCTAATGTTAGTCCAGCTGCTGGAAACAGCTGCTTAGCAACAACAGACACTGTCGCCCATTTACTGCCATTGCTAAAATGTATTCAATTCAGTGTGTTGATTTTGTTGGAAGCATGTTGCTGTGTACTGTCTGACACTCAGCTCTCAGCCTACGTTAACAAAGCAGCTCTTCTGTTTAAGGTGCTAGTTTAGTGCTAGCATGAGCCTCAAATAGCAAAAGTGGACAGTTGCCAAACAGCAATTCTGTGGAATTATTTTACAACTTTATGCTTTGGTTTTCATCAACAGGGCACAGTGCGCAGATTGAGACACATTATGACATTTTCCTTCCTTCATTGCAGGGAGGTGCGTTTGTTTCCCAATAACATATTGCAAACATGTAGCTTCTGTTTTTATTTACACTATTTAGTTCTTGACTCTTTGTAAAAAACAAACAAAAACAAAAAAACCTTGATATTTCCACTCCCTATTTTACAGCACACACTTCAGTGCTCCAAATTTGTTTTGGCAAAAACAATAATTAAGCTACTATCATTAATTACTAATGCCAAAGTCTCTTTAAACAGGGAAATTCTGAAGCTCTAAGTCATTTGCAGATTTATCTAAGTTATACAGTGTTGTATGGCATGAGCTGAGACTCACACTGCGGCTAACCAATTTGTGGTGGGTAGTTGAGTGGTTCAACTAGCTCTGTTGGTAATACATGGTGCTTTCAGTTGGGAGGAACCAAGTAGTCTAAACAGAGGTGGCATGTGCCCCTGAAGTTGAATGGGCACAATGCCACTGCAGGAGTATATATATATATATATATATATATATATATATATATATATATATGTGTGTATAGCAAATTACTCATCACCCCTATTTGTGGTTGGTCAATATTCATCTTTGTAAGACAGTTTGATTCATGCAAGTATTCAGGGCTAATGACAAAGCAAGGAAAACAAAACAAAAACAAATAAATTAATGCACAAAACAAATGACTGTGTCACACGCAAATACAAATAGTCATACTGTACTTATCCACACACACGCATGTACAGCCTTTCCATTCTACATGGCAGTGCAGCCGTGTAACCCATAAGGGGGAAGTTAATGGTTTACAAAACGGCCTCTGATACAATCAATTATGTCAACGAGAGATGCAGTGATGCTGATTCCACTGCCACTGCTGTTGTTTTCCTCCCTTTGATTAATCTGTCTCCTTCATACCACCATTTCTCTTCCCCATCGCCATCTTTCTCTCTTCCTCTCTGTCACTGTGCTCTAAACCCAGTACTGTCACAATGGATCTGTCAAAGCCATGCCCTAAAGCCAGCGGCAGAGAGAGGCAAAGTTTGTGTGTGTGTGTGATTATGTTTGCGAGGGAAGGAGAGATAGAGGGAGAAAGTTGTCCTGTACAGTATAGAGAACAGCCACCTCAGCAGTGAATGATGCTGCATGAAAGAGGAGTCAGACAAACAGCCAGGATACGACACTCGTGGCCTAGATTTAAACCCTCATGAAAGGGGGAGACTACACTGTAATGTTCACATGTACTCGTTTCTGAGCTTTTTCTCCATTTCTTTCGCCATTATTTTTTTTAGTTCCCCTCTTTTCCTCCATTTCTTTTCATCCCCATTGTTATTCTCCATCCAGCCTTGTTTACTTCTCTGCTTTTAACCATTCTTCCCACTCGCTGCCCTTTTTTTCTCTTCATCCCTCTCATGTTGCCTCCTCCGTCCCTTCTATCATCCGCCCTGTCAATCCAGCTCCCTCTGTTGCTCTGTAAAGAAGATTAGAAATGTTTGCCGTCTTCAGGTCCTCTACACCCATTGTTCTCCATTTCATATAAAAGACAAAAGAAGATTCTCAGGACCTAGATAATGAGATTCCTCCAAGCATTTTCAAATACTGGATAGTATTTGATACTAATACTCAAGTACCAACTTTCTACAATTGGTGCAGAATCAGCAAATTAAAGTTCACTAATCCTGAATGTGGATTCCCCTGATTGAAAAGGAGAATTTTTTTTATTTTTGCATCAGATATTAGAACTGACACCTTTGCATTACAGATCAAATATGAACTGTGTATATCAGAGTGTTGAAATATTTATTCAAAAAGGCCTTTCTGGGGCGCTTACTGGGCCCTGTTCATAATTTAATAATGCATAAGCACCAACACTGGTATATAAATATAAAAGGAGGCACTTTACGCTGGATTGTCTAACTGCTGAGGAAATGGCATTGGATATACAGAGAAATCTACCTAAGAGGAGAGTACATTCATTTGCAGACTGTCACCTTGACTCCGGCATATAACAATGCGCCAGTGGACATAAAAATAAATATTTCCTTCACACATAGAGTGGAGCAACATTAAAACCACAATGTTTTTGTTGAGGTGTTCTGATGCTCTGTGTTGCTCAAAGCAATGATGTGCATAAAATGTCTCCTGACAGATGTCCACAGCGATATGGGAATATTTGTCAGTAAACACTTTAGTTAGCTATTACATTTTCACCTCTCTTTGGAAACAAAATCGAATATCTAAACTACAGAAAAGATTTTCTTCAAAGTTAACTGGGACTGAAGATACACAGTGGTGGTTATTCAGTGCAAGAAATGTACCTGGAACATTAATATATAAAAATCGAGATTTATTACTCGTCCCTGCTGGGCTGCGGCTGAGTTTTGGTTTCAGCTTGCAGAGTAAAAAAGGTTGGCATATTATTCAAGATTTAAATTTAAATCCTCATCAGTCTCACTGAGTAAGCTATAAATATAAATCCTGTGCTATCAAACATATGTTAAAGACCTATTTTAGAATAATATGCCCCCCATGTGCATTGCATCCACTATCTTGATAATAATATTCAATGGTGTTTGAAATGCAAGCCTGTAAGAACCACTGTTCCGTGATTGCGAGGCAATGTGGTTATTTTCTGCACCAGCACAGACTACAACTGTTGCATTTTTGATAAGGTGTATCCATCACTTTCCTGAAAAAGCATAAAACCGATGATACAATGAGCTCCAGCAGGATGTATGGGTGGTGATTTTGAAGCAATCAATGGAGACAGCAAAGGTAAACACAGAGCTAAATGTCAGCTATGGTGATTGCGCTGCCACAATACCACCTCGGGGCGGGAGACCCAAATAACCGAAATCAATAATCTAATCATTTCATATTCAAATCACGCAGGGGAGAGGTCTGGATCTTATTGCAGTTTCATGTCCCTGGTGTACTGATGTATTCCAATCACAACAAACCGGAGCAGGCAGATGCTTTGAAAATACAGTAATTCAAAAGGAGCAGCGGGTAGACCACAACTGTTCCTGTGTTTCTCCTTTCTGTAATAGATTTATCAGTGTTTCCTGTATGTGATGCTGGCATACATACAATATATCATACTTCATACACATTGCATGTTATCGTTGCAACTGCAATAATACCTAAAAGAGCTTTATTTGCCGTAGTATACATATAGTTATATTCATTTTATATTGTCATGGCACAATTCTACAATTCAATTCAAATGTGTTTTGAAATGAAAGCACTTTAAAGTGACAAATACAACGTTTTATATTACATTAAGTAGAAAAAAAACACAGTGGGAGAACACTGTTTATATTCATGAAGTTACAAAGCCAAAAGAAAAGAAAAAGCTTCTGCAACACTATGTACCCCCTTGTTTCATCAATGCTTAATTGTGCCAGTGAGAAACATTTGATCAAAAATTCATCTTACGCTGCTCAGATCTCATATTCAAGCTGTAGCTAGAGGTCTTGAACATTGATTCCCAGTCAAAATGTAGTAAATCTGGATATATTCAAGTTCCTAAAACACAAGTTGAATGTGAGGGTCTGTAGCTTTCCTTATGTCTGAAAATAGACGCAGAGAGACTGTTTATGGGACTTATGTATGTACAGTACATATTAATTTACTGAAACATGAAAATCTGAACCTCAATGCCATCTGTAAAAGTTGGCACAGAAACACATGTACTTTCATGGTATTTACCATAACAGTTAGACTGCAATCTTTGACCAAGTCAGGCATAGTGCGATAGAGTGATTTTAGTTGTGCACTCTGTGATGTTCCTAACTTATTCCACATCCAAGTCCTAGTGAGCACAGCATTAACACAGGGTTGTAACACTTCACTAACTAGTGTTTTTGTTGGAATCTAATCCGAAGCGCCCAAATGGAACAACAAATCTCTATAGTATGCACTAGGGATAACTGAACTGGTAAACAGACACATGGAGGGAAAACATCTGTGAGTGCATCTGCTCATCATCGCACCGAGCCCGTTGAAAATCTACATTGACAATACACTCAACTTTGCACAATTACCAGCGGCTCACAAGCAGAACACCACAAACAGGAGAAGACACAATAGGGAAGAGAGAGTGATAGTCACTGCCATAACTTGTTTTGTTTCACACAGGCTCTTCACACAAATAAGATGGCTTATCCTTCCAGGAATACAGTGGCCCTAAATAGATGCTTTCTTCCAAGTTGTTGACAAAGAGCATCTCTGTAGGCTATTCCCTCTTGTAAAGTGTGTGCGTATGTGTGTATGTTGCAGAGGGTGTGTGTAGAGGGTTGTATCACTGCACTCAGGTGGCAGTGTATTTGTGTTTGTAAGTGATGTACGTGTGAGTCTTTGTTCCTGCCTTTACGTTAGTGTGCGTGTGTGTTTGATTAGGGCCTGTGTAGGTCTGCAGGTTGGTGTGTGTTGTTCCCCTGGTGCCCTGTCTCGATCCTAGGAGGGAGAAAAGAGTGCATAGGGAACGGACTGGTATCTTTAGCACTGTCAACAGGATACTTAGCCATGCAGGCAGCAGACACGCTGAGATATCATACATCAACAATAAACAGCAAACCTAAGATTGATAGAATTTAGCCTGACTGCCACTGATGCAGCACACCAAATTAGGAATGAAATTGTTACCACTCAAAGCCGGAATAATAAGCGAAAATGCCACACATTTGTAAGCCATCAAGTCACAAGCCTCATTTAATCCGGCTCATTGACTAAGAGAGAACACATTCATGTGTGCATGAATGGCTGAGGGGGAGTAGCTGAGAGGAAAGAAGGCCGGACCACATTCACACATTAACACAGTCACACCTGGGAGCTGCACAGCACAACCAAACAGTCTTGCACTATTGGGCACTGAGCTACTCCACTGGAACAGTTAAAGGTTAAGTGCCCAGAGGTCGCAGCCCTGAATGTAGTTATTGAGGGATTTAAACTGCCAGGATTTTCACAGCTACTGTACTACTCAGATTTTAAACAGTGACCTTTCAGTCACAAGCTCCTTTCCTCTGAGCCTATCTGTTACTGCGGGTCAATACATGACTGGTGAGGATAAATGTGGAGATGGTGAACTGAGATACTCAGATGGCATTGTACTTCTTTACACTCAGAGGTTTGTAACCATTTAAGTGTAGAAGGACGGATGGATGGAGGGAAGAACGAACGGATGGATGGATGGATGGATGGATGGATGGATAGATAGATAGATAGATAGATAGATAGATAGATAGATAGATAGATAGATAGATAGATAGATAGATAGATAGATAGATAGATAGATAGATAGATAGATAGATAGATAGATAGATAGATAGATGAACACACTATGTTCACATATTTCCCTATATGACACAAATTAAGGCAGAATGAAGGTAAAATCATGTTCAAAGCACTCTTAATGCAAAACACAGATATAAATGTATTAGTTTTTAATTACAACTTGTTCAGGATAATGAACAACAGAATATGTTCATATCATTATGATAGTATTCTTTTTGAAGTCAGTACATGAAAGTATTGATGCTGGCCGCATTGAAACATCCCATGTCTACAGACAATCCCTCTTTCAAAGATGTGGTGATCAGGTAATTGTAATGGGCTTGACAATATGGTGAAAAGACCTGAAATATTTACTTGGCTGAATGACAAAAAAAAGGAGTTTGATATAATATGTCTGTAAGAGACACATTCTACTGCAGAAGAGGTAGGGAGGTGGATATGAGGATGGAAGGGGCCAGACTTTTTAAATCATCTTGCAATTATGTTAAGAGAGCACATCTGGACTATTATTTACATAAGATAGAAAACAATATGGATGGTCGTATAATTATTCCAGATGTTACAACTAAGAATTTAAGCTTATATTTAGTTAATATATCAATTTCAAGTAGTAATAGCGGAAAGAGTCCATTCTGATCATCATGTTATTATATCAGTTTTAATCTTGCTGAAATTAGCAGGGGAAGAGATTATTGGAAATGTAATTAATCATTACTGGAAGACAAGACCTTTATCTTAATAACATGACAATTTATTGTGGAGTTTTTTCTATCAATAGTGGTATAGTAATAGTCACAAATCCACACATTGTGTGGGATTCTTTTATTTGTCCATTCCAGGGTCATGCTGTAAAGTGTTATCTTGGAAACATGAACAAATGTATAACAGAGAAAATTCATTATTGGATGAAATACAAAATATTAGAACCTGTTTCAAGGGGAAATAGATTTTGATATTGATGATTGTCTGGATGTGAAACAAAAAGAGGCTCTATCAGAATCAGATTAAAAGGGGATTATTATTATTATCATTATTATATTAGAAGTAAAGCGACATGGATGGAATATGGTTTTTAAAAAATGCACTAAACATTTCTTGCAAATTCAAACTAGAAAAAACATTGTGGAGATGAAAACAGTTGCTACATCTATGAAAGAAATCCCTAAAACATTAATGGATTATTACACAAATATATTCAAAGAGGAAGAATTTCAATCAATTTTTTCTTTGTTTGATTTTTATGAGATCTTGCCCTTGTCCTAAGCTTACAGATGAGCAGAAGGTATTATGTGAAGGTCCTATTAATGACAGTTATATGATGCCATATGTTCTTGTCAGAACGGCTAGTCTCCTGGATTAGATGGGATACCTGTGGTGGTTTATAGAACCTTCTTTGTTGAAATTAAGGAGGCTTTATTAGCCTGCTATAATTTCTCTTTTGAAGTTGGGCAGTAATCTAACTCTCATAAAGAGCTGCTGATTTCCCTATTGGTGCATATGACCAGGCAAAATATACTGTGAAATTAAACAAATGGAGACTACTGACACTCTCATGCTGACACCCATATTCTGGCCAAATGCATGCCACTTAGTTTAAAGCAAGTTATTCAACATTTAATACATTTTGATGAAACAGGTTTCTTAAAAGGCTGATTTATAGGCGATAATATCAGGCGTAACCTTGAAATCATTGATTATTATGATAAGGATAATTTTCCTGGATGGATATTTACAGCTGACTTTGAGAAAGCTTCTGAGATTGTTAAGTGGTAGCAATGTTTGCAGCACTGTAACTTTGGTGATTGTTTCACCAAATGGGTTCATGTCTTGTATCAAAATCATTTTAGCAGAATTATAAAAATGGATATATTACTGATAGAATGAAACTCTCTAGAAGGAGCAGAAAAGGCTGTCTTCCTTCAGCTTATTTATTTATTCTTGTTATAGAAACACTTGGTAAAATAAGATATGATGTTGACATTAAATGTTAATGATATTTTTTAATGCAGACGATACTTCCTTCCATGTAAAAGCTGAGATACTCTCTTTAGAAACACTTATTCTAGAGTTGATTTTTTTGCATCTTTATCAGGTTTGAAGCCGAATTATGAAAAATATTGTATTCTTAGAATTGGATAATTGAAAAGTTAAAAATGTCAGGTACTACACCAGGGCCCTATTAAATGGTCCCTGTGAATCCTTTGGGAATACATATACCTGCTGATAAAAACCTTCTAGTGAAAACTAATTTTTAGTTGAAGGAAAAATTCTCCAGGCCTGTAAGGGGAAAATATCTGTCTTTTCATGGTAAAGTTACAATAATTATTCCTTTGATAGTTTCACAATTTACTTATTGTCTTTTGTGTCACAGCCCCATCTGTGACCTCCTGAGTTTCCTTGTCTGTCTTGTCTCCTCCCCTAGTGCTCCTCCCCTGTTTTGTCTTTGTTTCCCATTGGCAGAGGCGGGGCCCAGTGGTGGAGGTTTGGCACACCTGTTTCTCATCTCAATCATCAGCTGCAGCATAAAGACCCGGTCACCCTTCCACCCTCTGCCAGATAGTTCCGCTACTCATGTGGTAACGCTGGGCTGAACCGCTAGTGTTTTGTTGCATTGTGAAGATTACCTCTGGTGTAACCGCTCTCTCCTGTTCCCTACAGTTTCGCCTACTCCACCCACTGCTGCCCTGCCTCTGTTCCCTGGATCCATCTCCCTGTGCACTGCCTTCCCGTTTTGGACCTTGCCGCTCCCACCTTCCCTGGAACCCTTACACCAGACCAAGCCACTGCTCCCTCACTGCCCCACTTACTTTGTCATTAAACCCTCCCTTTGAGTTAACCCCTGTGTGTGTTCGCTCGTCTCTGTGGTCCACTCTGGGGTCCCATTATTTCTGGTTGTGACATTTTGTCTTTGCCTTCTCCTGGTGTCACCTTTTTTAAAGTGTATGAAAATAAAATCTTTAGATTTATTTGGAATGATAAACCAGAAAAATGTAAACATAGTTTTGTGTATAATACATGTGAAAATTGCCATTCAGGATTAATATTTAGTTTCAGTGCTTGATTATAGTTTAAAAGCTTCATGGATACAAATTTTTTATAATAACCCTTATTGAATTTCATCCAGGTTATTTATGTCTCTAAGTGGTTCATTTGTGGAAAATGTTATCCTTTTTTCAATTCTCCCAGCTTCCAATGAAACATGTGTTCACCCTATTTTGCTAATTTCTCCCCATTTTCTTTATAAATTCAATATAAATATAAAGTCATTTTGGTTTCAATTTCAGGCTCTTGCACCAAAAAGTTCAGTAGAGGCCAGACAACAGTTACCATGGCTAAATGAAAATATTTATATAGATAATAAACCTAAAAATGTTTTTATTTAATCTTATCTTTTTTGTGAAAAAAACTGTTTAATTTCAAAATATTGGGGATATACTGAATTAACTATTGTCCACAATCCCTTGATTATGAAGACATACAATTAAAAAGTCTAAGGATATTTTAGGTGCTTGAACTAGAAATGATAAATGTTTGGTGAAATATAAAATCAACTCTGACATGTATCATTTATCTGTGTGCTTAGAGAATATAACTTCTCATTCATATTATTTTCAAACATTGTGGAAAAACGTGTTTTATACGCATCTTCCTTGGTTAAAAATGTTCAGGTGTATTTACCCATCATCTTGCTCTACTTATTTATAGGCTTGCCGAAAATTGTGATGCTACCAACAAGAAAAGTGATATGGAGAATAACTAAGGTCAATATCTGTAGATTTTGTGGTGATGAGGAGGATATTATGCATTTATTTTGGTATTGCCCAATTGTTGCATCCTTTTGGCTGTAGGTGGTATATTGGTTATCTGAAAAAGCAATCCTGTTAGCTTTTCCCCTCTCAGTATTATTTGGGGTTATCAAGGTGATCAAAATACGTTATTGAACATTGCTGTATTGCTTGGCAAAGTTAATATATTTGATACTAAAGCTGGTTTTAAGCTCCTTCATATTATTTATTACAGGAAAATAAGATTATGAAAGGTAGTGCAAAAAGCTCAATTATAAATTAATGTGAGATCCTGACAATATCAGATACTGAGTTGTGA
Organism: Scomber scombrus; assembly: GCF_963691925.1. Classification (NCBI taxonomy): domain Eukaryota; kingdom Metazoa; phylum Chordata; class Actinopteri; order Scombriformes; family Scombridae; genus Scomber; species Scomber scombrus. The sequence continues at coordinate 17,417,779 of NC_084971.1, read as the reverse complement.
TTATACTATATCATAACTTAATATTATCTGTTTTTTTCAATTAGTCCCATTCAATTGAATAGGAAAGTAGTCTCAGACTTTTGGACAATACCGTATGTATGGTATGTCTGATGTAAGTAGTATAGTTATGGTTCTGTTAGTGATGTAAGATATATGTTATTTGTTATGTAATGTGTATGTATTCTATGTTCTAAGTATTGCTGTATCACCAAGCCATATATATTACCAAGAAAGATAGACAGATAAGAGCAGATAGGTAGATAAACGTCTTGACTAATGCTTAGCGGTTGCTCCAGAAACTCTATTCTCATTCCTCAGTTTCCTCCTCCATTACAGTATCCGTCAGGTCTAGTGTTTCAGAGACATCTGCTTCATGCCCAGCCCTGAGTGTGTGTGTGTGTGTGTGTGTGTGTGTGTGTGTGTGTGTGTGTGTGTGTGTGTGTGTGTGTGTGTGTGTGTGTGTGTGTGTGTGTGTGTTTGTGTGTGTGTGTGTGTGTGTGCATACATGTGTGCACACAAGGGAAGAAGGCTGAGTCTAATTGCGCTGGCCCATCTGCTGATTCTGGAAAACAGGCTTGCATCTCACAGACACAAATAACGCACATAAAAATACACAAGTACATACAATTGACTACACACAAGCCACAAGTGCTTGCCTCAAAGCCTTCAACTTGGACCCTGGACAATCTGCACCCATTCTCTGGCAGCTGTGTGGACGGCATTGACTGGCATGGTTTACAATATGGACTCCATTGTCTTAAAACAAAGGCCTTTCCACTCAAGGCAAAGGTCAAATTATAGGACAATACACTTGTATTCATGGGGGGTGGTGACAGGGGGCAAAGGAGGGCTTGTGTGTGAGATCAAGTAAAATTTGTATAGGGGCTGCTAGAACTGGTAATTTAATTACTGTAATATTTTGATACAATTATTTTATTTATTAAAATGACTTGAACAGAATACTATCTCTTTTTTTATCCTGGACTTTATCAAAGGGAGTAAATTAAAGCATTCGTCACCACCAGTTTCTCACCTAGTTTTCAGTTACAGTTACGTCCACATGTGTCCACATCTGCTCGTCTGTCCCTGCATATGTGTACCGTACTGTACTACCGAGTGACTCACATTTCATGTAATCATTGTTTAACCAATGAAACTCATACAGATTGTATTTCAGTCTGCAGCCTCATTGGTAATGTAGCAAATTAAGGTTTTGTGTTTGTGCGTGCGAAGCAGGAAACACCTGTTTCACCGAGAGAGAGGGGGAAAAAACACATCCTCCATGTGAAGACTGATATATCCCCTTTCCTGTTGTTCTTTCTTTTCTTTCATTGTTTCAGTGAAATAAAGACGAAATACAGCCTTGATATCACAGAATTAGATTTCAAAGCAAGCATTCATACTCATATGAGAGTCAAGGAAGGAAAGCATGTGGTGTGACACTCACTGGACAGGAAATGCATTAAAATGGACACACAAACTCACGTACACCACACACACACACACACACACACACACACACACACACACACATATATATCAGACCATGGTCACTTCTGGGGGACATTACATAGACCTACATTCATTTCCTAGAGACTTACCCTACCCCTAACCTTAACCATTGACACAAAAATCAGTTTTTTCCCAATCAGGAACACAGCTGTCTCCCCAGTAGGACAAACCGTCCCTGGTTTCCTGGTCCTAAGTCTGAAATGTGTCCCCAAACGTAGCCTATGACAGCATATGATGTTATATCATTGGGTAAATAAATACAACTAAAGAAAATAAAACTAAGAAAATACAAAATATGGATGAACAAATAGTAAAACCTAAAATTCTAAAACCTAAAAACATAATAAATCACACTGACACAACCTCTATTGCAAAACCAATTTAAAAATTAAAATTCCAAACTAGTCAACCTTTTGATACACACAACTGATATTTTGAAATGATTTGTCCAATGCGTCCTTGTGTATTTCTTTCAACATTTTATTCAAGTGTTAGGAGACTTCAGTAAAATAACCTTGGCTAATAAATAGATAAAACTAAGCTAACTACATAGCAACCCATAGAGAGAGAGAGAGAGAGAGAGAGAGAGAGAGAGAGAGAGAGAGAGAGAGAGAGAGAGAGAGAGAGAGAGAGAGAGAGAGCACCCTTTTTTCACATTACCCTCAGCCAATTCAATCAATAAAGAATAGGATACCACATGAAAACATGGCCTCAGGGTTTTTATACAGCAAAGATGCAACATATTTCTCCTCCTGGTGAAAAACTGATATCAGCTGAGATACTCTGAATAGCTGTCAATACCCAGGAACTGCGCCCTCCTTTATCGTCAATAAATTGAATGTGCAATTCATCAGCCCAACTCTAGGAGACAGTATTTCTAATTAAAAAGGAGCTCGTAAATTCGACATTTTACAGGCCCGGCTCAGCTTGTAAATACACTGTAAATAAGTTACAGTGAGTGGCTTCATGGGCAGATGAAGGTCTGGGTTTGTGCTTTAACTCCTGTTGATACCTTCAAGGAACAGCAGGCTGATTGAAATTAATTCAATATCTGTGTTGTTTGGTGCTCTGTTTTATTCTCCCCAGGGCTGCCAGAACACACCGAGTATGTTTATATGCACGTTAGTATCCTGGCTTTTGAGTCTGGTCCTGGTTTTGATCATATTCGGGGTGTAGTATTTTCATGGAACGTGAGAAATACTGATTATTCAAATCCCCTGTACACATCATCATAACACTGTCCAGGTTTCTGATCATTTGAGTACCGATGTGACTTTGTTCTTTAACACCTCTGCCACTCACTTCTCTACAGACAGAGTTACCCCTAACAGTTGACAATGAACACACTGAATTTGGTATCTGGATGTCGGGGCTCTACGGGATTCAGCCTCTCCATGTAATCACCAGTAATGGAAAACAAGAGCAACAGAACAATTTATGATCTACATTATATTACTGAAGTCAGACATTTCCATTATTTCACCTTGGTGATCATTATACCGTAATATTCCATCATATTTCTACTTTGTTTGACAGACTACTAAGTCACTTAAGTTAATAACGCGTTAACGCAAATTCATTTTAACCGCATTCATTTTTTAAACGCACGATTAACGGGCACATTCTGTTAGACCCTTGTCCTCGTCTGTAGTTTGGAAATAAGAAAGCAATGCAGCAGTAACGTTTTGGATAACAAGCAGAGTCTCAAATACCACTCAAACATACAGCTGATACAGAGAGACGTCCTGCCACTCGCCAAAGGTGTGTGTATTAGCGTGTGTGTGTGTGTGTGTGTTTGTGTGTGAACGGATGAGTGAATGTAACTAGTTCCTAACTGATATCATAACTGACAGCATGCGTTGGAGCATGCAGTATTTCATTATTCTGGATTGTTTCAATAATAATAAACATACATTTGCATAAAGCCCGCATATAATAATAATAATAATAATAATAATAATAATAATAATAATAATAATAATAATAATAATGAATTATATTTAAAGGCACCTTTCAAAGCACTCAAGGACACCTTACAAGGCACATAAAACACATCAAACAATATAAATCAGGTAACATTTAGTGCAAAGATAAAGAATAAATATGAATGTGACTACAAAGTGCATTAGTACAATAAATAAACAAGAATGTGATTGCATAGTCAGTGTGAGACAGAGTATGCCACTCTGAATAAGTGCGTTTTCAGGCGGGATTTAAAGGTGGAGACAGAGTCAGAAGTGCGAATATCTGGTGGGAGAGAGTTCCAAAGGTGGGGGGCAGATCGGCTGAAGGCTCTTGACCCCATGGTAGTTAAGTTGGCAGATGGGGCAGAGAGCTGGTTGGCAGAGGGGAGAGTTCAGGAAGGTGTGTAGATGTGAATAAGTTCAGAGAGATATGATGGTGCCAGGTTGTGAAGGATCTTGAAAGTGAGGAGTAGAATCTTAAAGTCAATGGATTTGATAGGGAGCCAATGAAGTTGCTGCAGGGCAGGAGTGATGTGTTCAATAGAGGGGGCTCTGGTTATGATACGAGCGGCTGCGTTCTGTACCAGTTGGAGTTTGTGAAGAGATTTCCACGGAAGACCAAAGAGGAGAGAGTTACAGTAGTCCACTTAATAGCATATATATCCACTTAATAGTAGTTTTAAAAATTTGTCCGATTAATTGCGATTAATCACAAGTTAACTCATGACAATCATTAACAGCGATTAAGTATTTTAATCAATTGACAGCTCTATCGATAATAAAACGTAAACACATAGCAGAGAATGACTATAAATCTGAATAAGGTGTTTACATGCCAGTTTTTCCTGTTAACAGAGCTTATCCAGGTTTTTGAAACAAGGATAGTGTTTACATGCGCAAAACATGCCCAAGATACTCTTATAACCTGTTTATAGTTAGAATATTTGTGCAGATGTAAACACACTCACTGTCTTTACACTACCTATTCTATTTTATTCTATTTTATTCTATTTTATTCTATTTTATTCTATTCTCACATGTTGCAATCACTGCACATTGCATGATATTTCGTATTCTTTTTGAAGCTCGCTGGGTCATATCTGATTGGATTAGCAGTTTGAGAGGACACATTTGTTGGGCCAATTAGAGCACTTTGTGGCACAGATGGAACCCTGAGATCTCCAGGGAGAAAGATGGGTCATATTTGGGTTCTAAAAAACAATGTGTACTGTACAGTCTGCAAAAAAAAACAAAAAAAAACATGCCAGGTGTGTGTATATATTTGCACGACTATCCCCCAGGCATGTGCTGTAAATAAAACACCAGGGTCAATTGTAAGGTTAGTGTGTGTATTGTTTGCATTCTGAGTCAACATCCCCATTTAAATATTTTAAAATGATCATGGGGTGAAATGCTGTGTGTTTAAACCTACAAGCACACATATACAGGCATATTCTTACCTGTTTATGGTGTACTTTGCTTTGTCAAAGTGAAATGAAGCCCCAGAGAATCACATCTCAATGGCAGCTGGACGTCCTGGTCCTGGAGGGACGTAGAGAAGGAGAGAAAGATAGAGGGGATACAGCGAGAAAGGGAGGCAGAAAGGCAAAGAGAGAGAGAGAGAGAGATACGGAGGAGAAAAAGCAAAAAGAGAGGGGGAGGGTGGGGGGTTATTGAAGCTCACTGAACTGAAGTCTCTGTCATTTTTCACAATAGAGACAGATAGCCATAATATGTAGTGAATGTTGGGTGCAATGTGAATAATGGCCCCCCCTCCAGATTGTGTGAACAGCCGTAACCCACTCAAACACAAGAACCAGACAATGCACGAGCCACTTTTGCTCGTGATTGCTTGTTTAGTGTTTGTGTGTGTGTGCGTGTGTATGTGTGTTCATGCGCACGTGTGTGCTCTGCCACATAACAACCTCTTAAGTGTCAGAGTATCAAAGTCTATAATGGTCTATCTTTGTGCTCTCTGGCAGTTTACAGCTAAAAAGCTCTCTCATGCCATGATAACTGGTTTATATGGGTGGCATTTCACTGCCAAATGCCAGAGACACTTTTCAGAAAGGGAAATTGTTAGCTCTGTTACTAGAATACAGTGGCAGTTATTCACAGTTAGAATGTATCATATCTTTTTTCTATCTGTGCCTTGTCTACATTCCCCATCTCCCTCTGCATCTTCCCCTGTTTTCCATCACTATGTACTTTTTTACAGTATTGCAACCTCTCTCTCTTTCTCTCCTTGGCTATCTTTTCTATTTTCTGTTTCTGAAAGACCATCCCTGTCTCCCTTTTTCTCTTTCTCCTGTTCTCTCTTCACCCCCACCCTCTCCCCCCAACCTATTTCTCTTGAGTGTAAACTTTGCAGTCTCATCTAACCAGGGTCAATCTTAATGTGAGTGCGGGTACTGTGTCTGACATTATCTGTGGGTTTGTGTGTGCTCCTGTTGGCATGAAAACTGCTGGAGTAGGTGCGCATGTGTGTGTGTGTGTGTGTGTGTGTGTGTGTGTGTGTGTGTGTGTGTGTGTGTGTGTGTGTGTTTGTGTGTGTGTGTGTGTGTGTGTGTGTGTGTGTGTGTGTGTGTGTGTGTGTGTGTGTGTGTGTGTGTGTGTGTGTGTGTACGGTAGTTTGCTGTTTACTTGGAGGGCTGATGGGGCAGAGGAAACAGCATATATCTGTTTTGCCTTGAATTATCTCTTCCAGAATCTCTGTCTGCGGTGCCATGCAGGATTTTCACAGGCGCACAAAAACAAGTGCAGCAACGTACTGTAACACACATACTCACACACACACACACACATACGCACACACACGCACACACACACACACGCACACATACACACATATCCATACAGAGTGTCAGGGCCTGGACCTCTGTGGAGCTCTTCGGCAGAGCTGTGCAGTAATTGGGTCTATTAGCCAGTACAGGAGGCCGTGAGCAATATCTCTATGGCTGGATGGGCAGATACTGCAACAAAAGATGGATACACTGTACTGTGTTTGTGTTCATGCGTGTGCTTGCATTTATTCGTGTGCATGCCTGTGATTAAGTGTATACCCCCAATGATATGGCTGTATGCATGCACTAAAATGCATGAATAAATTGCCAGAGGCAACAGATCATTGACAAGAAATAAGTTAGGCACTATAAGCTCTCCCACCTATACAGAACCTTCATTCATGTCTCGCCTGCTTCCCTCAGAACACAGTATACATTATTCTCACCGAGCTGGTCAACAATGGGGGTATCAATGAATGGGGAATGGAGGAAGAGAGCTGGAAAAGAAAAAGGGTTTAGATTGAAAGGTGGTGAAGGAACAGGTTTGTATAAGGAGAGGAACAAGGTGTGGAATGAGATTTTTCATTAAGACTCATTTATGTGAACAAGTGAAAAACAGGAAAGCGGAGATTAAAGACGCAGCCATTACAAATGTTCATGCATATATTGCTTTGTTCCATCCTGGAAGAGGATTTCTTCATTAAATCCTAATTGTGTTCTCTTTTCTACTGTCAGAAGGCACAGGTTAACGTCAGGGAACCGTGCAGGGACAGCTTTTGGATGAAACAATTATTTAGTTTGACAAGGTTCAGTGCCAATGCGAGAAATAGTGTGTCGTATGTAGTAGTATGTGGCAAGACAGAAATACAGAGTGGGGGATGGACTCAAGGCATAACTTGCCACAGACTCAGTTAATGTTAGCCTTTCTTTTAAATGTAACCATAATATTTCCCTACATTTAATGATTTTCAGAACAGAACAGATGTTTTGCAGCTGTATGACTCAGATTGATGTAAACATCACGGATTGTCCAAAGATCGAGATCTGTCAACTGATTAGCACAGTAGTTGCTGTTGTTTATGGTGTATTGGTTATTTTTTTCTTTTTTGAACAGTTCAGTATTGATTTTCTTCCATCTAAACATGTGATTATATTTAGGTCTTTAAAAGTTTGAATTAGAAACTAGCTCTCCTCCGTGGACCAGTTGCTCTGCTTGGAAACCGCTATTTCTACAAGTGAGGAAATGTCACTCCGCATTTAGGCTACGTCAAGGCAGAAAGAAAGAAAGTGAGTCAGTCTCACACAGTGAGACAACTTTACGTTTCACCGTTTACATGATAAAATTTTACCTTTGATCAGTTTGGGAAAAGGAATATTCTACCCCTCTGAAACCGAATGAAATTCCAGTTCAGTTTGGGCCTGTTAATTCCGATTGAGGTGTTTACATGGAGCATTTTCATTCGGTTTGTGCTTCGAAACCAATTCTAATCCGAATATTAGGCTCCATGTAAACCCGATTTATGTCAGAAAATCTAATCTGAATTTTTGCATTATCATCCAATATCATCGTTCTTGTGTGGTGATAGGGTTTGGGCGAGGAGTAGCTAAGCTGTACAGTTTTCCTGTCTTCTGTTTTACTGCAGCCATTCACACTTCGTTAACCATGTCAACTTTAAAATAATGTCTGTATTGATATCAACAGATACAGTGAGTCAGTTGCATCTGCATTAGCCAACTGCATCCTTCCTTACAGTCTGTGTAGCAATAATAAATATGTTCTGAGTTTTTCACACCACAGAAAAATGTGTTATTAAGCACCCAGCCAAATTTGACTGATTAAAAAAAACAAGCAGTATTTAGAGCCCTGCAACACTGGGGGCGTGTCCGCTGAAGGCGCTGAAACCCGCCCCCAGCTGAGCCTTTGAACTTTACAAAACTCATGCCTCTCTTAAAAAATATACACAATTCAAAATAGGCCTTGCTTGTGGGTGTAAACCAAGCAACATAGATTATGTTTCAAAAAAGTAATGTAAAGTAAAGTAATTCTAGGAGACACTGTTTAGGTCGGCACCTATTTTGTAGGCAAAAGTTCCCTTAATACAGAAAAAAAAGTAACTTCAATGAGTAGTTATCAACTACTAGGTGTCAACGTTACTCACTTGTTTATAAAGCGCCGGCAAGTGGCTGGATGTTGAAAATGCAGAAGTATGTCTGTAGTGACTGAGAAGACACTGTGTAGCCTCTGCGACACAGCCCGAGGCAGCAAGGTTGAGACTGAACAGGGAGGCAAAGGGTGCAGCTCCCCGGGTATATCTTCTCAGTGTACTGGAGCTTTAACACAGACTCTAACCATCAACAGATGCTTAAAATAACTTGTTGAGCGCCATAATTGACCGAAAATGGCCCCATTCACCAGTAACAACTAATATTATGACATCAGCGTCCTGGTAGCACCATTGAGCTACCTGCCTACTTGGTAAGACCAGAGGGGCGTGGAGGGACTGTCCATTTATATTGACAAAGCTTGGTGTATGGACAATGCCATGATCTAGAGGCTCTGCTCTGCTAACCTAGAATATGTCATTGTTAAGTGTAGTTTATATCTATTGTTGTGACTGCAGCACACATCAGGACGTTAATACTTAACTTTAAATGAAAGTAGTGTAGGCTGCCTCCAGCAAACAATAGACAACACAACCAGCCAGTCAGTGGCGATTTTAGACCCTTTTTAGGGATGCTCAAGCACCCCTAAATTTGATCTAAGCACCCCTAAAAATAAGTAAATTATTATTGTATTTTTTTTCCTAATAATTATTTTAAACAACTTTAATTATTTTTGTGAGCCTGTCTGTTAGCGATGGGACAAACACTTATTCTACAGGTTCAAATGGTTTTATTTTAACAGGTCTAATGTACTTTAGATAGTTCTGTCATTAATATTGTCTTTCCCTCAGGGTTCATTAACTATCTTAGGGTCCTCTCTGTAGAAATCTGATTTATTCTGAACCATTATTATTATACATTATAGTAGACCACTCTACTATGTATTGATGTAATTTACATTATCCAGTGAAATGAATTATTTAGCAGGGGGTTTGAACACTTGCAAGGCATTGTATGTCAAATTCTCATTAGTAGCTGAGCCCCCCTAAAGGTCTGATCCTAGAATCGCCCCTGCAGCCAGTGCCAAGAGGGTGTGGTGGAGGGGTTATTGCTAGTCACCCCTGTACATCATGGTGCAGCTGTTTCGGCCACCCAAAGAAATCCTTAACACAGAAATGGTGAAAACCAGTTGAATGGTCTAACTCCACAAATAAGTCTTTTCACATGTTTTTAGCAATTGTCCAACCCATGTGAAATATCTGGTTTTCCATTACACTGACGTTACTATTGTACATTTGTTAGCAACCATAGTAGCTGAACACTATTTTGAGAGCAAGCCAAGATTTAAGACTGGCTGACAACTTAAGAAGAGATGAAAGCAAGATTTGGATCAAATGAAGGTGAGAGGGCTCTTCTGAGGGAAACCAGCAGAGGAGCAAAGAAGAGGACAGTAGACAGAAAGATTTAGTTGGACAAATGGTGAACGGTTATAGCTTTCACTAAGAGCTTGGGAGGGGCACTGGCTGGGAGGGTTTTGGACGTGTTGTGCCTTAGCTTGACTGAACAATAGATGGACGTGGTGAGGAGAAGAAAGAGGTGGGGGGATTTCAAGTCTTTGGATGACTGTCTTTCTGAGAAAAGAAAAAAAATGTAGCTGATTTCACATGATAGATGCCGACCCTTTTTCTCACAGTAAAACAATGGTGTTTTCTATTATGAGAGGCAGTGGTTGTATTGATATCCCATGTCACCCCCATTACTCATAAGCTCGCTGTATGTAATTAGGATGACTACACAGTATGCTTTCATGATGGCTTTTCATGTATTACCTTTTGTAATTACAGCTTAGACAACGCATTGTGCCATAAGACACCAGAAATTGTGTTAATGCCTGATGGTGGAGATTTATAGCACTTCCAAACGAAGCAGTGTGTTGCGTCCCTCCTTTATAGGGCGGGGTCTCCTATCTTCATTGTAAAACCACAATTCTCCCCCCTGGGCTTCGACAGATATAAGCATGAGGAATATGGAGCAACAGTGTATGTGGTCTAGCCAGGCGTAAAATTAAAGACTCTTGTCTATGTGGCCCACATAAATCTTTGAAAGAAAGAAAGAGAGACCATGAGGATGAGGAAGGGAGGTGTGCATGATGAAACAAAAAACAGGTTGATTTGTCCGCCGATTGTGAATCGCTGAACTGTAATCAACTGTACTCAACCCCGGACAATGAGATGTTTCAATACACGAGTACAAAAACACACTCAGACACACAAACACAAAGAAAAAGACACACCGTAACATATATCAATCTAACCATAAAAATAGCTTATAGTAATTGCTTGACTTGAGTTTTACACTAAGATTGGTTTTAAAAGGCCAAAGATCATTTATCAAAGGTTCCAGCACACCCTTACTCTACACTAAAGCTCCTGGTCCAATTCCCTCTCACTCTCCTTTTGATACATTGATGCCGTCTCATCTATCATACATATACTGCCGGAGTGAGAGCCAATCAGATGGTTCAAAACGTACGTAAGCACACTGCTGGAGAACATGCATACAATTTCTCCCATGGTTAGAAAAAAGACACACGGTCTGTGTAAGTTATTGCTTCAGGCTCACAAGCCAGAGTGGTACTCATCTGTCTTGGTGTGACACTATCAGACTCCTTTGCAAAATACAGAGGTGGTAAAATGGTTTTATTGCAAAATGTGACAGATACACCAGGGACAAATTTGACATGTGCTGATACACGCCAAAAGGGGCATGGTGCTTTTATCTCAAATGAGTTGTCCTCAGCAGAGACCAAATCACACTGTTTATTTTAGAGTCACACGTTGTGAATGTGCTAAATGTAACCTTGAAGATTTGAACACAGTTCTCACACAGAATTATTCACCAGCCAGTCAAAGGGGATTTAACCTTAGGCAGAGTGATGTGCTATATTTACACTTAAGACAAGGCGAGTCAGCTTGATACATTGCCAGGGAAAAATACAGAATAGCACAAATGATGTAAACGTGATACATTATCAAGCCATTGATCACTACTAGCCCATATCTGTTCATATTTTTGCTCATCCTCACCCTCTTTCAGCCTATCATACTGCACCATCACCTAAGCTCCAAATCAATACTCCCTGGCACATATTCTCACCCTCAAAGACTTGGAATGAAAACGCTATTCAATATCAATCAAGATCACAGCTGTGCCACTGAACACGCACAATAAATGACAAGATTTTTTTTTTTTTAATTTACCATCAAACAACTAGTCCCATCAAAGCAGCTTGAGTTAGATCTTTCAGCCTGGTTTACGCTGAAAGGAACCAGATGAACAGAGAGTGGAAGATGTATGTAATGCAGTTAAAGTAAAAGCCCAGTAAGCAGGAAATTTAAGAGGGGCCTGGGGATGATGGTATTACAGCAGACGCTGATTGTGGACAATTTGCTGAAGAAGGAAAAGATATGGAAAATATCATTGGATGCAGCAGGCCCATGGCGTGCAAACACTTGAAAAGCAGGGAAAAGGGAGGGGGACTGCAACAGTTTAACAGTTTGTTATATTTTAAAGTGGTCATTTAAACAAGTAACAAAATGTAACAGCCGTTCATTGAACTAAACTGTACTCCAGAAACAAAAATGTCATTGCAATCCAGCCAGAATTCCCCATCTATTGTCTCAGTCACTTAAGTCAACCAAAACAGTCTTTATTTGCAACAATGAATCAGCCTCTTAAACAATACTGCATTTTCAAATCCCTCTGTAGTTTCCTCCATTGATAAGAAATGCTGTGCTATACCGCGGCACTGTGAGATTTATGCCCCCAGCCCTGTGATGACCTCATTGTTCATTGCCCCATAATTCAAATCTGCTCCTCTGTGTTGCATCACACTGTGTATGACTCATTTCCAAGCACCCCTTTCTCTAAACAAGCGAGGTCTCCACAGCACGCTACAGTCAACTGCACAAACAACACAGCAAAGAATTTCCCCACCGATACAACGGAGACTGACTTAAGACTTGCACATGCACGGCTTCTCACGCAGACACAGACACATACGTACATGCAGCAACACACTGTTTAAATGGGCTGAACTGGGAAGGGGAGGGGAGGGGGTGACGGCTATTGTAAATGATTTCCTGCGGAGACCAAAATAATCGGCAGACCTTTGAGTGAGCTTCTTACAATCACTCTGGCCTTGTACACTGACTCTCCATTCAGCTCCCTAATGGCACTGTGTGTGTCACTAAATATACAGCTGCAGGCAGTGTGTGTGTGTGTGTGTGTGTGTGTGTGTGTGTGTGTGTGTGTGTGTGTGTGTGTGTGTGTGTGTGTGTGTGTGTGTGAGTGTGTGTGTGTGTGTGTGTGTGTGTGTGTGTGTGTGTGTGTGTGTGTGCGTGGGCGTGTGTGCGAGAGCTTATATTTGTGTGTTAGCACACAAGTGCAAACGTGTGCACGTGAGAGAGAGGTGGTAATTGACGCACACTGCATTGATGTGTGTTTAGATGTCTTCTGTGGGAAGAAATGCATGCGCGTGTGTGTGTTTCTATTGAGTGGTGACAGCTTTGAGTGGGGAACAGGGAGGTGAAGGGCACAGAGGAGAAATGTGGACAGGAGATGTGATGACTGGAAGGACAAGTGTTTATTTTCCTTATGAAAGACAGATAAGAACCACTGAGCGTGCAAGAGATTTTAAAAGAATAATGGGCTGTGGACCCACTAGCTAATATAAAAAAACTGCTGCTCAAACATGTAGTTTGGAGACAAGTGGATTGCTGGTGATATTGTCATTTTTAGAATAGAGCAGAATTACCTTTGAAGTGAACACTAAAGTTAAGACTTTTTATTCTATTCCACGGCTCAGACTTTGAGTTTCAGCATTTAGAGGGTTATTATGCACAGCATGGTTTCGTGCATGGTTTCATCCAAAATAGATGCACAGTTTCAAAAAATCAATAGTGTTACGTACTATACACCTTCCTCTGATTGTTACTGAAAACCTGTGTAAAAATGACATAAACATACGTTTTCAAAGCCTCCATCACCCCACTTCAGAATGGCATTATAATAGCCACTGTCTTCAATTTATTCAGCGCTCTTCAAAACACTATTACAAGGTGTTTTGTTATCAATAAAGCCGCAATAAATAGTATTCAATGATGACAACATAAAAGCAGGACATGAAATAAATTCAGGGCTGCCTGAGAAACAAATAAAAGGCTGACACTGCTTGGCTGGTCAAAGCCAAATTAATAAAAGCCAGTCTTAAAAAAAAAAGAACATTATTGTGAGATGCGACATTGATTTGACTCACCTAAGCCCCTGAGATTGATCACCTCGAGCCAAAGCGCATATGCCAGCCAGAATCATATGTTTATAATTGCTATTTTAAGGACAGTGGAGGATTTATAATATTCAATATTCATTATTTTAAGTATGTTTTAAAATAGCAAGAAATACAGTAAATCTGTAGGAGCCAAAGCTGTTATCACATCAGCACACTTTTAATATCCAATGGCTATGGGGTAATTTCAGAATGGATTTACACTGATTGATTTCTCAATCATTTTTATCCCATGTGATCACAAACTAAGGTCCTTAGGCTTGTTTAATTTAGCTGTTCCAAGACTTTGATTAAAAACAAGATGCAATCAAATCTTTGAGAAAGTTTTACCTTGTTCGACAGCTTTGCTTTAACTATTAATATAGTAGTAGTAGTAATAGTAATAGTAATAGTATGTGCATACTATATAATAATGTAGTATATGAAACATCACGGTTTCCAAAAGCTTAAAGTGACATCTTTAATGGGCTTCAAAACCCAAAAATGTTCACTTTACCATCACATTAGCCGAGCAGCAAATCCTCAGAATTAAGAAGGTGCAACTATGTAATGTATTGTATTGTTGATTGAAAAAGTACTTAAATGATTAATCAATATCAAAATAGCTGCTGACTATCATTTTCAATCAATTAACTAATTGTTTTAGTTCAGATTATTAGAGCTACTGTATGATTCCATTGTACTGATTAACAATATGATAACCACAGAGCGTGATACATGTATCACTTTCAGTGCTACATGCTACATAAAAAGGCCAGGTTAACAGACAGCATGAGCAGTCAGGTCAAAAGTGTACATTTCCTCCAATCGCCCCAAAAATGCAGACAGATAATAGGATGTGGTGGTTCGAGCAGAAAGCCTTCCAACAGTTCCATATTTAGGCAGAGTAAGACATCTGTCTGTGGAGGGCTATTCTAGTCGAGGCCATAGGAGCAATGAGTCAGTGAATGCCCTGAAATCTGACAGCCAGTCGTCTACTACTGGTTTTCCTTTTTCTCAAGCACATATCTAATCAGGTAGCAAAGTAACGCCGAAGTCTTCTCGCATGGAGTGAACCTCTAATAGGGTTGAATGATATCGGAGGCGAGTTTCACACATTAAGAGAGGTGAACTGAGCTGATAGCTCCAGTCGATGGTGAAAAATGCGAGGAGCCGGGGTTAGTCTTTGAGGGAAGGAAAGGGTAGGAGGAAGGATATGTTAACACATGACCGAGTGCTTTAGGTGGATGAGGAAGACGGGCATGGATCTGGCCTCATTATTTCAATATGGGAGAGAGATGTCGTCTAGCGCAGGGGAAAAAAGGGCTTTTGAATTAGGTTAAACTCTGCACACAAAGTGGGGTTGAGACTAGGAATGTGAATCATCATCGCATTAGGAAATAAAGCACTGAAATTCAACGGCTTTGCTTTCATTGAAACTTAATATTATTATTGCAGCATTAAGATGTGTTGTTTTTTTCACAGCTTAAGCCACTAGATTGTCAGTTTATGTATGCAGGAAGGTTGGTTGTCTCTGTGAGCACAATAAACACTACCTTCTGTTTATCTACAAGGCTCTCTGACACAGACCTTTACCTCGCCATGCATAAATTAACTAAATAGAGGATTGGATCCAAGGAAACTGCAAATTCTTTAGGAAAAGCTTGTTAAAATGGTTCTGGGGAAATCAGCCCTTAGGTTCTGTGTGCCCATTAAACAGAATTAATTGCAAAAGTGTTGAAGTTAGACTCTCTAATAACCTTTGACGATGGAAATAGACTCTCCAGTAAGAAGCATAGTTACACTTGTTACAACACTGATTATTCGCCTGCTCATCTTAATATTCAAGCGTGTATATGTCTGTTATTGTCTGTCTGCAATAGATCACGTTGACTGCCAAGGTTTATTTTCATTATCTGGAGGTTTCAATATGAGCGCGAGATGTTTAACACACGATCCCTTATTCAAATCACAGGCTGCTTCCATTACAGGGCTGGATATTGTTATTGGAGCCACCCAAAGCTAAGCCAAATACATTTACTGCTCTAAACAAAGTAAGTCAGCCATCAGTCAATGAAGCAGAACAATCCGAATTAGCACAACCATACTAATTTGCACCCTGTTGTACCCCGGCAAGGAGCTTTGTCTTTCTTGTGCATCATAACAAGTGAAATGAATTAGTGACCTAATTAAAGGAGGACAGACAGACCAACAGTCAGCAGATTGCTTGATTGCTGCTGTTGCACATTATACAGCTTCAGGTGGTCCGACAACATCGGCGCTGTCATCAGGGTGCAGAATGTGACCCAAGATGCTCTTTGACACGCCTAGCATTCATGGTGTGATGTCAGACAAACAGCCCGTGGCTCTCTCTGGAGAGGCTATTCAAGCCTGTCAGAAAAGTAAACCGAAAACATTGACTGTAGCTTGTGTAAGTTTGGACAGGAAAACACAAATACAATTGAGGCTACATGTTTCTCCTCTGTTTCGAAACAAATAACTTGTCAGACAACCAAGAACAGCAGGATTTAGACAGGAACATATTTTTGAGGCTACATCTCTCTAATATTTAAAACAAATAATCAACCAAGAAACTGTAGGATCATTTAGACATAAAATGAGTGTTATTCATCTCATCCACAAACATTAATAATCTCCTTGGAGACAGGATTGTGCTTTAACAGATGCTGGGAAAAAATGGCAACCAAGCAAATCTATGTAACACTGTATCCAGCACAGACTTACGGATGACTGCCTACACTGACCATTTCCCCACCTGCTCGGTGCACACCTTGGAGATACTTTTCTTAGCTGCAGCACTGACAGATGAGTCAACATATTATCAACCACTCCAACCTATAGAGCCTGCATCCACCCTCTGTAACACAGCGAACTGAGAGAGAAATGCACAAAGAGTTTGCACACATGTCTTTGCTGAAAGCCATTTGGATGATGAGTGTAGATTGCCCGAGAGTGGAAAGGGCCGGTCCACAACCACCCAAGAAGACTCACACAACAAATGACTACTGAGGGTCAAATGTAAGAGTGTGCTTTGATTGTCAAAAATTATTTCTGAGGCAAACCACTTATGATTAGCCCATTTAAGGGAGCATACAAGGGTTATGTTTTTATTTGCTTTGTTGCTGATGACAAAGAGTACACTGTGCATTTATAGTTACATAAATCTGAAGCAGAGTAGTCGTCAGTTTAGGTCAAGATCGAGCAGTTGTGCAACCTTCAGTAGTTTTCAGTAGCACATCAAGGTCATTTGCAACCCTGGACGCCTCTTCTGTAAATAAGATCCATATAGCTTCAACTCATGAATCCGCATGATTGACGTATCCTGGGGTGCACTGGCCTGCTGGATACTCCTTTTTTTACAGAGTGGTTGGATTTACTCTGGATTTTAGACTGCGGCTGACAAACCAGCACAGCCTCAAACAGGCTAACTGCATTCCAATATATTCAGATGACAGCCTCATAAAACAGGAGGAAAAAAACCTGAGGAGGTGAACATTAAGTCTATCTGTCATCCATCACGCCAGAGCATGTGATGATTTTTCATTGCACCCTGCAGTGAGGCAGACGGCTACAGAATCATAATTTTGTGTACATCCTGGACGAGAAGCCGTCAAGGTGTAATGTGATTGGATTGATTATTTGCTGGAGAGGTAATAGGTATCATTGCTTATTAGAGACGTCTCGCATCCGACCGACGCCCATGCAGCCGCATGCCGCCGGAGCATTATCTGCACAAATACGGGAACTATATTACATTTCACCCCCCTCATCCATTTGGACCATTTCCCGCTTTTCCCCTTAAAGTACAATAATCGCAGGCCACATTCCCATGGGCATCCGTGAGAACCAAAGTCAGCGCTGCCGTATAGCTTTCAGAGCAGGTCAGTGACAGACACAGGTTGACATATAGCCAAGAGGTTCGACATTCACCAGCGATGTCTGAAAGAAAAATCTAAATCATCTGTGAAGGAATAAAGAGAGGATCCTTACCGTATCACCAGTCGCAGCAATGTAGGCGCATATAGGCTATACACATCCAGCGCAGAGGAGTCGGGAATAACCTTTTCCACGCTCTTTCATGTAGTCCAGAGTACGCAGATCTTGGATAGAAATATATCTTTCCAGTCGATAAATAATGTCACTGCTTGGCGCCTCGTTTCCGTCTCTGTGGTAATTCTTCCTGAACAAAAAACCCCGATGTGGGCAAATCTTAAGAGCAGATGAGAATAAAGCTGAGGATGTAATAAACCAATAGCTGCGTGCTCAGTATCCCGATCAGCGCTCACACAAGAGGATGTATCTCGTCCATCCAAATGCACTAAGTCCAGTGGAGTACTGGTGGAGGATAGAGGCGTATCTCTGTCCCTATCCGTCTGTCTGTATCCTTTCCTCCCTCCCTCCCTTTCGCTCTCTTTATCTTTCCCGGGTGCCTTTATGTTCTTACTGACTTGTGCTGAAGTCCACAGGCGCAGAGCGCAGCGGAGCAGAGGACCGTGGTCAACACAGAGAGAGAGGGGTCAGAAATGACAAACCAATTTGGAGGCGCGGTGGATGCTCGGTTGATCAGAGCGCAGCCCCGGCGAGAGGAGCGTTGCGTTGCAGGCGGGCGGGGAGCCGAGGGTGGGTGGAGGGCTGGAGAGAGAGAGAGAGAGAGAGAGAGAAAGAGAGAGAGAGAGAACGAGAGCGAGAGAGAGAGAGAGAGAGAGAGAGAGAGAGAGAGAGAGAGAGAGAGAGAGCGGCGGGGGGAGGTGGGGGGCGTGATGATTCCTGCCTGGGGGATGCAGAGAGAGAAAGAGGGAGAGATGAAGTGGGGTGTCTGGTGGAAAACATGGAAATGGATCTGGCTTCTAAATCTCTGGACTTAGGGCTCCACCTGCCGTGTGAACACACACAGGGGTCCCAAACTTTTTAATGGAAGGAAGCCTAACACAGAGTACATTGGACCCACCCACCCTCACCCACTCGAATAAGCCCAAAAGATATATGTTTGTTATTGGATTTGTCTTGGCGGATGATTGCATAATTGTACCTTTGGGTGACAACTGTAGTAGGTACACTGTGTGCAAAACATGGTCACACCGTCAGCTAAAACAGAGGGAGAAAAGTGAAATCACAGGCCTGAGTTCGGCTACTTACGACCTCCTGAAGCCCATTAAAATGACTGCTTGTTGTCCCCGGACCCTAGTTTGAGATTTAGAAAGCCAGAAATGTGGAGTGTATAACAATTCAGCCTGAAGCGGTTTGCCCGGTAGGCGTGTAGGCTACTGGCAAATTTAAAGATTGAATTGAAGTGATGACATTCGCGGACTAGCAGAAATATCAATGCATCAAAAAACAGACTGCAATATAAGTTAACCATTCGCATTTCAATTGAAAACACTGAAAACAAAACAGTCCCTGGGTCAATTTACTAACAAATAAACGTACAATAGTGATGTAGCCTATTACATTTCATATATGGAAAGGTGAATTTCAAATTCGTTTTTTTTCTTAAGTAGTTTATTATATAGCAAAATGTGTAAGTCAATGGTGCAACTGTTTGGGCTTTTGTCTAGTGGCAGTGGTGGGAACATTTGCTTTACTATTTTAATTTAGATTTACTATAGCTAATTATACGTCTTTAATAAGCCTATAGAGCTAATTATGTCTACAAGGACTGTGTCTAAGAGTTCATATTTGGTTTTCGCAGTGATATTCGCAGGCATTATTTTCACAGTGTCCCACTGAAATGCATTTATAGGATTACTGTAGGCTACTCCTTTTTCATTAGGCCCACATAGGGATGAGCCTTGTGTGCCTGAAGATCAGAGGGTGACATGCGCACTGCGGGGAGCGCTCACAAGCAGCGGACACAATGCTGGAAAATAAAAACGCTCAGCTTGCTTCTTGATATCTTGCAGTCTCCCAATAAGCTGTAATGACTTGTCCCATCGCGAAAAGTGTCATCCTTGGTATTCTCGACTGTAAAAAAAAAAATCTCCCTCGGACTGGAAGAGTTGGCGGATGTGCTGCGCTTGGAGCTCAGTGGGGACCTGTTGATAGCCCTCCGGCGCTGCAATGAAGGTGAGATGAGGCTTTCTGCAACAAGCGACTCCGGACTGATGACCGTCTGTTCGTCACAGTAATAACTGTAAATGTGCCCCGGTCATTTTTAAAGAAATTAACAGATTGTCTTCTAGAATACGTGTCAAATTAGTAGCTAATGGGCCTATTTAATTGCTGTAAATCATCATCTGTAATTTATTTATTTTTTATTCGGGAGCAGTCAGTGTTGCTTTTAACACCGACAGGAATAAGATATAGATTTCATTAGGCTACTGTGAAGGGCATATAAGTAGGTACCGCGATACCCCTCGTGCCTATCAATGGCCCCTAATTAGATTTTAGATGAGACGTTGTCATTTCCAGCCCATCGTTTTGCAAATCAAATTATGTCATTGGTATTATGGTTTGAAGCTATACAGGCTTCCCCTCAAGTCAGAATGGTCGGGAGGCCATGTGTCGCTGGTAATTACCATCAGTGGCTGATAAAGTCTTTTGGAGGAGATTTAAATCCTGCTAAAGAGCATTAGTTGACAAGCAAGGCGCTTGCAAGCATGGCACAGGCCCTGGAGGAGAGGATGTCGAGGTAAAATGATACATGCTGCAGAGATGTCAAATAAATATTGGTTCATTAATTAGTCATTTGCTCATGAGGAGTGGAAGGCAATCAATTTTTTTTTTTTTCTGCAGAAATATTTAAAAAAAAAATATATATATATATATATATCTTCGAGTAGAAATCTCAACTTGGCACTTTTATTCCATAAATATGCTGTCAACTTCCTCACAAAAAAAGACTATGCACAAGGTCATGTTAAAGCGGAAACCTTTTGTTTTTGTTGCTGTTACAGGTGCCAAACAAAGAAGAATGATGTTCAACTGAGACAGAAAGTCATAAGGACACAATTCATCTGAACGATCTGGCAGGCTGCGATGGAAATCATGGGTAAGTGTATTCAGTTGCTTGCAGATGTAGAGTAGTGCACTGTTTTAAGCCAAACATGTTCCAGTAACCTCAGTAAGGTTGCCCCACAACAGTCATCATCAGAGGTTTACAATGAAGCTGTCAGGCATGACTGCTGCAGCCAGACGGGAGGGAACAGTTACATGCGCAGGTGGCACAGGACTCACAGTCTGGTCGGTAGTCAAAACTTTGTGGTGAGGAGTTTACAGGGTCTTAACCCTCTGCCACATGTAATTACTGCAAGTGAAGCTTGTGCTCATTAGCTGCTGCTCTGCCAAATAAACCAGGGCAGTATGACTTGATGCAGAATTTAAGGTTCCCCCCTCTTTTTTAAGAATAGGTAGCACACTACCTTTTAATAACACGTTTTTAGCCTTCCTGTAAAGAAATATTTTCTTTAGGTTTTGGACACAAGTGATCCCAAACAGCAGCCTTGTTCAATGGATGTATACTCATATATATATATACAGTATATGAGTATAAGCAAAGCAGTATAAGTAGGCTATAACCAAATTCCCAGTGGACTCATACCAGCAAACACTTTTGTTTGAATATTTATCATCCAATCAGTGCTGACAGAAGATGTCAATAAAAACAGACATTGTATTTTAACAAAGCCACTATGCAAGTTTTGAGTAAACTCTTTCATTTTGCCATCGGAACCTGTTAAATATTGACATTACATGGCTTATTATCAAAAGTCTGGGTTTGTATTAATGTCACACTGCAGCTGTGGGGGCTAATACAAAGCCAGCCTAGAGAAATCCTGCTTCTGAATGACACCAATGATACACAATTTCTCTGCAGACACTCAGTGTGCCTTGGAGGCTGTGGAGCGGCTGCAAGCCAAACTGAAGGAGAGAGGGGAGGCCCCCACACAGGAAAAACTCTCCCTATTAAAGACTGTCCTGCAGAGCCCCCTGTTCCATCATATACTCAGCTTACAGCAAGCTCAGCGGAAGCCCCCAGCAAAGGTACAGAGTGGACATGAGTGTGTGGGTGTTTGGTGTATATTGAATGGTAGGGAGGGAACTGGAGTCATTCCCGAAATACTGAATGCAGGAACCAAACTGGATGAGTAATCAGCTTACCTAAGCTTACCACTAAAGCCCTGAGAACGAGAGAGAGAGGAGAGAGCAAGAGAGAGAGAGAGGAAGGAAGAAGTGGCAATATATCATGTTGAGGAGTTTGTTTGTTTATGACACCATCAATTGAACTCATTTGTCAGTGGTAAGTATTGTGGCTTGGGTCAGTAATTACCTGTTGTGGTGTGCTGTAATAGGCTAACCCAATAAGCCCAAGTCTTTACACTAACAAACACACACACACACACACACATGCTCATTATTACATTAGCCTGTTAGCATCTCTGCATTCCAGGAAACATCGCACTGGATCATGTCAAATGTCTCTGGATTTTTATCTGGACTGACATTGACACAGTTTTAATTGGTTCCAGTGTTGTTTCTTACAAAAATTACAGGTTTTTATATCTAGTATAGGGATATATGTGCAAGTCAATGGAGTGTGGAGTTGCTTATTAGTATATTTTCAGTGCTCCAACAGGTCTGACAGTGCAAATCTGAAATAAGCATCTACTGAAATTCCCTTAGAAACTTAGAAACAGGAAATCTATAAGACAAAAGGGAGCAGTTTTGGGTTATGTGACATTGAACAGAAGCCTTTATCTCAGTTCCTTGTGTTCCTACTCATCTATCTTCCCTCTCCTTTCTCAATTTTAACCTTATTTCTGTTAGGGGTTTTTTCCCTTTTGGCTAACACACATTTACCCTCCCCCTCCCACCCTCTTCCCTAATTTTTCTTCATTGTCTCATGCCAACAATACCCTTTTTCTCCCCACTTCTTTATCTTTTCTATTTCCCATCCCTCCATCACTATCTCACCCTCATCCTGTTCCTCTCTGTCTCCATATCTCCTTTCTTCAATTAATGTCTCCACCATCTCCCTATCTTCCTCATCCATTTTCCTCCAAATCTTTCTCTCTTCCTTCCCTTGCATCCTTCAATCCTTCCCACATGTATCTATTCTCTCTCTATCACACCCAATCCATCCTCTCCATTTAATCCTCTACCCTCCTCTTTCCACCCCTCCATTTGTTTCCTATCAATCCCTCCCCTGCGGCTCTCTCAATCCTACCAGGGGAAGGGCATTTCCAAATCTGTGTCCATGAACTGTGGCCCATGCCAGGGCATGGCGCTGGAACTGAAGACGCTGAGTCACAGCGACTCCTACACATGGGCCATGGAGAACCGAAGACCCAGCACGGCCAGATCCTTCCACAAGAGTGGTAGCATCACCTCTTTGGGCTCACAGGAGATGTCCTTTACTGACATCTACCCAGACAACTGTGTTCACACTGAATCTCAGGTACCTAAAATATCCATCATAAACATGAGGTTAGGAGTTCAGTAATAGGAAGCAATTTATTCCATAAGTCCATAAGCCAACCGAATATATAGTATTTGTAAAATGCAACACATCACCATTCAAAATGTCACATTTTACATTTGAGAATATCACATTACATTATAAAACTCAAGCACTGTAAGATATTACACCGTCTGAGGGTTCCATCCAGTCGTAAGAGGCTGCTCAGCTCACCCAATGTCATTTTAGGTTTGCTTTTGTTTTACACATGACATTTATTTTTTTAGTACTGCACTCCCCCTCGAATACCCCGATCCATGTCAATGGGGAGAAACTTGTCTGCTATTGCTCATGAGGTACTGTAAGCTCACGTGACGTGTTACTGTAGAACTGGTAAATGTGTGTCCGTGGATGTAGATAGTTAATGGAATCAAACATGTTTTTTCCTCCCTTTGATGTTGTTTCACTTTTTCTTTGAACAATTTAATTAGAATATCAGAGCGGAAACAAATGATTAGTCAATTAATCAATTAGTTGATGGACAGAGGTTTAATCTGCAACTATTCTACAAATCGAGTAATCGTTTTAGTGATTTTTTTTACGGAGTGTCTATTTGCACCCCTGGTACAAATAGCCTCGGCCACACAGCTGAACTATTTGCACCCTAGACGTATAACAACGTGAAAACATGGCGGACATTCATCTTCCACGCCAACAGAAAAGGGCGAATTTAGAAAGGTTTCATCTCTAATGTTTGTTCTAAAGACATTTCTGGCGGGAAAGTTGTTTTATATTTTCATAATCTTTCCTCAGTGAATGCATACAAGCGTCAGTTTGTCAGTTAGAAATAATTTGTTGCCAATATCTATCTTCCGTATTAGCAAATATATTGGGCTGTCACATCATTAAGTAATGGGCATCGTGTCCGTCATTAGTGCAGGAGACCTGGGTTCGAGTCTTTGCAGTAGCAGTTACTTATTGATAATGTTTTCAGTGGAAAAACTCTGCTACATTTTCATAACTTTGTTAAGTAAATTCATACAACCCGACAATATCTGAATTTAAAACCTTCAGGTTGTTATATGATTGAAATCAAATCTTCACTGATAAGTCTATGGTTGCTATGGATACCAAATACATTTCAGACCTCTGAAGTCTCAGGCATTGGCCGTGACACACGCATTTCAAGCTGCTCTCACGCTAACACGCCACACCTGCCTTTTTTTCAGGCCGGGAAGTGATAGATCTCACCGGACAGAAATTATTATATGATATACAGAAGAGAACAGCAACGTTTATTTATCCCGCTGTCCCGGTGGGATACGGGAGTCTTTCGCATCTGCAGACGCTCCCCTCCGACACTCAGTCCCGCAGCATGCACTCCTGTACTGGGGTGCAAATAGCAAACATTGATATTTGCACCAAGACGGGTGCAATTAGAACACTTGCTATATATACCAGGGTACAAATAGCATCCACTTCTAATTGTACTGGGGTGCAAAATTAGCTCATCCAGCTTCCAAATCGGAAATTTTGTAACTTTCATGTGTCACACATGACTGTAAACTGAATATCTTTTGGATTAACATTTTTCTCATTTATTTAACATTTCTTAGAAAATAGAAAATAATGAGCAGATTAATAAAATGAATGACAATAATTGTTAGTTACAGACCTATAAAACAGATTTTCTCTGTCTTCCTCCTTCTTGCTCTAATGTCTTTCATGTCAGAGGCGTCATGTGGAGATGATAGAGTTGATCAATGATGGGAAGGGTCTTGGCTTTGGCATCATAGGAGGGCGCAGCACAGGAGTCATGGTCAAGACCATCCTTCCAGGAGGAGCTGCTGGTCAGGTAAATCGAGCTGCTAGTAAATCCCATAACCAAACTTTAATCAGCCAGTTAAAGCAGTAGTTCAGCATTTTTGGAAATCTGCTCATGTGCTTTATTGATGCATGTTAGATGAGATCGATACCACTTTCTAGAAGTACCACTAAGCTAGAAGCTATAAAAAAAATCAGCTAGAAATTAACAAGTGCATCTAGTGTGCTTGCATGAATTTTTGTATTGTTGTCTTGTGTCCCAGGATAAACGTCTGCGTAGCGGAGATCAAATCCTGCGCATTGGAGATACAGATCTGGCTGGCATGAACAGTGAGCAGGTGGCACAGGTGATATATCCATTTGTAGATATTTACAAAGCTAGACAATGGGATACTTTTTTTTTCTCTTTAACTCTTAGATAATATTACATATTATTACATAAATTGATGTTAAAAAAACAGCTAAAACCAACATAGCAGCCTCACCTTTGTGTTTGTGCAGTCCAGTATGCAATGCTGTTTTCCAGGACAGCTGTCTAAATTAAATTTAAATAAAATTTATGTTATTTATTTATTCATTGTCACACACAATCTAATTTCATTCTTTCACAAATGACCACCTGGCCCAGGTGCTGCGAAATGCTGGTAGCAAGGTGAAACTGCTCATCGCTAGGGATATTACCAAGGACAACCACCTTTCCTCTCCTCTCCTCAACCAGGGCAGCTTGGATGACAAGGTATGTGTGTGTGTGTGTGTGTGTGTGTGTGTGTGTGTGTGTGTGTGTGTGTGTGTGTGTGTGTGTGTGTGTGTGCGTGCGTGCGTGCGTGCGTGCGTGCGTGCGTGCGTGCATGCATGCATGCATGCATGCGTGCGTGCGTGTGTGAGTGTAAGAATAACAGTCCATATTTCACCATGTTTTATGTGGATGTCTAATCAGTGTTGATGGTAAATGTAGTCAATTGAAGCAATAAATTCCTCAGTGTGTGTTATACTGACTGATAAAGCCGAGTGTTCCTGCAGGTATAGCCATACCAGCAGAGCCTACATGTACCAGGATGCATTGTGCACAAGCTTCTGACGGCCAACCACCAAACTGAAATTCATTGCCGCAGAATGATTTGGTTTATTTTGGAATCGTAGGTCAATTTGAGCAAAGGTGCCAAAAGTCACTGTTTGTTCTCAGCAGCTCAGGTTCTGGACGGTCCGGGCTGGTCGTGTCCTCTTGCACAGCTAGTGCAGCTGAAGTCTCAGTCTCTCTCCTCTGCATTTCTTCTGCCATATACTCTGGCTCAAATAAATATGGGTGACTATCCAAGTCAGCCAAAACAGTGTAAAATGTATCCTCGTCCATATCATACTCTGCTCTCCTATTTTGGGATGCCATTTTTGCTGTTGGAAACATAGCTAGTTTGCAATACAAGCGAAGAAAACAAGGAAGTTTTGTTTTTGAATGGCATCTAGAGCATGCCCGCTGGCTACCCAAAGGCAGAGACTAGAAATCCAAGCTGAAATAGCCTGTAGTTCTTCCTTACCCCCAACTGCACCACTGTACACATCAAATGACAGTGCTGGTGCCAGAAGAACAACAGATTTGGCATCCCCGGAGCCATAGAGAACAATGGCAACAACTGCAGGTGTTGTTTTTCACACTATATCCCTGATTCGGATAGACAATAAGGTTGAAAATCAGTGAAATGGTTTTTCACATTTTTATGTAAATAACTAGCTAGTGAGTGACATGTTTTATTTGAATCCAAAAAAGATGTACATACTTTTTTTCTTTCTGTCCTTTTGTGCAGCTCAATGACATGGACGACGACTTTGAGTTCAGTGTGCAGTTCACTAAAAACAGCCGGGGCCTGGGATTCACTATTTCTAGCTACATAGGTGACCTAAACTCAGGTAATATTATCTACTGTAAGATGGTTAACATATTGGAATATCAGTTAAGGATTACTGCTCCAATATAAGTTGATGGAAACAAAATAAATAATAAATGAACATTATCCCTATTATGCAAGCCTATTATGTTTTTTTCATCCTGTTCTCCTCAGTTTACAGCGCTGGCGTGATAGTAAAGAGCATAGTGAAAGGCAGCACTGTCGATCAAGATGGACGCATCCACCTTGGAGACATCATCCTGTCTGTGAGTTCTAGTAAAAACACAACAGATGGCTTTTTTTATTGTGCTCTCTGAAGACAAATACCTTGTTGTCTCGAATATATTCTCTGCTGAATCTTAACGATTTCAGCATCTTAAAATCTGCCCAGTTTGCAACTTTTAGTAGTTCCATACACACCAATTAGGGTCTTTTTTTAGCTGATGAAGGGGAATTCTGCTAGTTTTACTTTACCCCTATCTAACTCTTCATCATTTCATCATGTTTTTACCTATGCTTTCCATCTTGCTCTTTTCTATCTTTGATTAGTATCGATTTCTTTTTACTTTACAATTTAATTTACCTGTGCTTATTGTCTCTCCACCCCATCCACAAGAATGCTTCTTCTATCTCTGTGTCTACTTTCTGATTCTTCTCCTCATCCATAATCTGTCTGTTTCCCTCAGGTTGATGGGGTGAGCTTGCAGGGCTGTAGTGAGCAACGTGCAATGGAAGTGCTGAGGAGGACAGGTCCCCTGGTCAGACTGAGGTTGTTGAGGAAATCCGTCCGTCTGAGCCACATCTTGCCCCCGGCCCCTCCCCTGCAGCCCCTCCGACACTCCCACAGTTTCCATGAGGGCAATCCCTACAGAGTGGGCCTCAACAAGATTCAGGAGACAGGTGCTTTGTGCTTGAAAGAGAGGAACATATTGGATCAGGGCTATCATGAGGACATCAGTTTTGACATTGAAAACATGCTTATAATCTGGCATGTACTTATCCATAAGGTGCTACCTTAACTGTTGAGTTATATCATAACCACAGTCACTTTTGGTGTTTTTTTTAACCTGATGATGCCCTTTGATAACTCTTGCATGATTTAATTTCTCAAATGCTTGCTGTGAAACTGTGTACATTATTTTTTATTTAACTCAAGTGGGTTTGTGTATATGTGTGTTTGGATCTGCACTCAAACGTGTTTCCCCATCACCAAGGAATCTGCTCACTGCGTGAAATCTCCCGGAGAGCAGCATACGCCAACAGACGACCCCGACATGACTCCAGAAACGGTAAGCTCCCCTTTCCCATACTGCACTGCAGTCTGGAACTGGATCATGGGACTTAGTCTGATATGCTGAGTGGGCTCAGGGAACAGCAATGTGGCAGTGAAGCATGCTCTTTGATGGGATTCTATTTATAGTGTTGTGCAATCATGTGTTTATCCAACTCATTCAGCTTATTCCAGATGATTTGGCTCTGGATATATGGCTTTATTTAGACAAGGATTTTTGGGCTTGATTAGAAAGCACAGCCAAATAAGCCCTGATTGCTGTGAGGCTTTAATAGATGAACAAGAAAACATTTGTTTGCCAAGAAATCAGATGGTGGGTGTGAATACGCACGCCTGTGTGCCTGTACTGTGTGTGTGTGTGTCGGTGTGTCAGTGTGTGTGGTGACATTCTGCTATGTCAAGGGAATTATGCTGTCTTCTCTCTATAAAACGGAAGATGTTTTCACACAGATCCTATTCTCTATTGATTGAATTATGTAGGGCTAGGGCAGTGTTACTGGGGTGCGTGGTGTGTGCATGTTAGTGTCTGTGCTCAGTGCTTGTGTGATATGAGGGTAAGTTTTCTATGTATGTGTGTGCACACAGGAGTGAAACTGACGCCAGCTGAGGAGGAAGACCTGAGGAGGAGGTGGCAGCATGCAGTTGGACCCCGATATGAAGTTATTGTATGTTTCTCTGTAGTAAAGAAATGTATTACATTCATACACTCATCAAACAATAAATGCTTTATTAATTTCCCCTCTAGAAGACTACATGTAATTATCCATGTTATGAAAAACCCAGTTTCCTTTAAAGACTGACACCTACACATCCCCTATACAGCCCTCTTACCCATCAAACTGTGCTTCCCTGCTGCTTTTTTTCCTGTCTTTACCATTACTCATTGTCACAATCACTCTTAGGTTTGTCAGCTGCAGCGTTTCAGTGAGACTAGTGGTCTGGGCATCAGTCTAGAGGCTCGGGCAGGACATCACTACCTGTGCTCTGTCTTACCTGAGGGGCCCATTGGTCAAAGCAACAAGGTCTTCAATGGAGACCAGATACTTGAGGTAACTGACTGATACCATAAATCCTTTAAACCAACTGTTCTGCAACTCATCCTTTAGTCATCTAAGAAACATAGTTATGAGAACATGTAAATTGGAACAAGATGTGGTCTGCATAGGACTGATTATATTGCCACATCTGCTGGATACACAGTTGGATGACTAAGAAAAAGCACCCCTCATCTACATATCTTTAGTTCACAGTAGTGTAGTTTCTGACATGTGTCTGCCTTTCATTCAAGCGCTTAGCAATGGCAGTAATTAGTGGTATAAGAACAGCAACAATAAACCTGGAGTGGGAGCCTTTTTGCACACTAAAGACATTTTGTATGTATATCTGATAAACAGTAATTAAATAACCATTAGTTTCTCTTTAAACCTGCATAAATCTACTTTTTGGCCACTTGGGGGTAGCACAATAAGATGTAAATACAACAGTGACCTATTATCACCTCATAAAGTTGATATGGCAAACATTTTAGCAAGAAATTAACATCATCAAGAAATTCACGCAACCACGCACATCACTTACCACGATGAGTCTATAGTACATTATCTTAGCTAGCAGTACAGAAAATACTGCAGACTGGCTTGTGTCCCTCCTGTCTTTGAGTGTATAACATCTGTGTCTTTCTGCAACGCTTTGATCTCCCCCTGATGACACCACCGTACCAAAGCCATTGTTCATCTACTTTTTAAAAAGGAGCCTCACTCAATTTAGCAGGCCCATATCAATTTCAACCTTAATTGTGCTTGCTGTGAGTTGGTGTTTAGGTGTTGCATTTTTAGGACTGCCTGGTCATGAACACATATACACACACAAACATGTAATAATGTCTAACACTCTAAATATTGTTATTTTAATGTTTTTTAAAAAAAGGATTATATACAGCATCTTTAACCTCCGACAAACAGCACAGGTGTTATTTTTCCCATGCTTAAAGAATGACTCAGCAAATCACTGACCTTAGGAATATCTATTTTAGAAACACTGTATACACAGTATGTATCTTCCTGGCAGGTGAATGGGATCCCTCTCATTGGAGAGACACACAGGGAGGTGGTCAATATCCTGAAGGAGCAGCCGATGTGTGTATGCCTGGTGTGCTCTCGCATTATACCCCCTGCAATTCCCGACAGTGATGAGGAAGAGGACGATGATGCCCGTCTCACCCTGAAAGAGCTGCTGGCTGAGTTCAATGACAAGGTGAACACATGCATCAATGAACAGATGAGCTACAGAGGGAAAGATGAATAGAGGGATTAGTGTTAAGCTTTCCCCTTAAAACAATATAAACATCAGAAATGTTTCTCATCCTTTGCATTTGAAATTATACATCCCTTTTTTCTGTATTCTTACTCCTCTTCGCTTGTCTCAGTTGGACCAGGGCTGTGTCATACCCTGTCCTACAGCTGAGGACATCACCAAACGTGGCATACCTCCCATGTCACCTCCTCTGGCCATGTGGGAGAGAGAGTCTCAGGTGGTGGAGCTGGAGAAAGGCGAGTCAGGACTGGGCTTCAGCATCTTGGACTACCAGGTCAGAGACATGCCCCCAAGCCTTTCTACAAATAGAAAAGACTGGAATAGGCGGCAGCCTAAGAATATCAGTGTTGGACTGGATAGGGTGAAGGCTTTCAAAACATGCAAAGAAATAGTAGTTTTACTCCAGCTGTTCTCCCCTTTATGGGACCATCTAATCCACTTGCTTTTCCTGTGTTAATACTGTGTCTAACGTATATTCAATTTTTACAGTACATTAGAGTATGTCTTCAGTAAACCATCTTTCCCATTCTTATGTTTAACTATAGGATCCAGAAGATGCCACTAAAACTGTTCTGGTAATCCGGTCTTTGGTGCCTGGAGGTGTAGCAGATCGAGATGGTAGCCTGCTTCCTGGAGACAGACTCATGTTCGTCAATGAAACTGACTTGGAAGGCTCCAGCCTCGATTATGCTGTGCATGTACTAAAGTCCACCGGCTACGGCCCTGTATACATTGGTGTTGCCAAACCACTTCCGGTATGTGAAGAAAATACATTTTGATTTAATTTTATTAGTATTGTAGGCCTTTATTTGATATCTGACAGTAGAGGGGAAACAAGGGGGGGGAGATGGGAATTACATAATACAAAGCTCCCTGGCTAGGTGCAAAACAGGATTAATGTCGCTCATAGTTAGCATCTTAACACCTCTTGAATCAAGAAGCATATTTCAATGTTTGAGTAAATTCAGTAAACTTTTGGACACATAAAGATATCCAATAGATACATATTATCATAAATAAATAATAATAATTATGATAAATAAATAAATGGTATGGCAACATTTCTGACAATAGAAAATTCATATTGTTTCACAGTAGCCTATATATCAAGTGAAAATGCATTTATTATATGGGCCTCTACATGTTATATCATATTTTATATTAATAAAATCATTAAATACATGACATTTATGTCACAGATATGCAAGTTAATTAGTTAAACGTATGGTTCTTGAGGATATTTTTTCTGCTTTTTGTTGTGGACTGTGGCTTAGTAACAAGGAACACAGAATCCAGTTACAGGCTGTCTGAATTTTTAATGCAGCTGAGAGATGAACACAATGCTTGACCACACTACAGATGGAGAGGGAAGGGGAGAGGATGGTGTCTAATTTACAGTCACCTTCTTTTAGTCTGTTTGCTTCCATGTGAATTTACTCACTTTTAAGCACGCTGCCATTTTTATTTTATGTACACTCCTAAATTTCAACTTCAAAATCTTGCATTCTCAGCTGGAATTGTGCGGTGGCTTGACGCCCATCTTGGAGAGGAGCACTCGGGCTTCTTGCGATGACACTGACAGCCACACTCAGGTCAGCCTTCTAGCTGAAGCAGCGGAGGCTAACACCAATACTTGCAACTCTGAGGACAACAGCATCATCCAGCCGTGTTACACTACTACGGTATGTCATGTATCATTAATTTAACAGCAATAACAAAAACACTATTTAGTTTTATTGCTGAACAAATCTCTGTACATACTTTTCTGTTTGCTACTTGTGCTCTGTGGTAAAACAAAACCAAAAAAATCATACATTAGTCGACAGGAGAGTAAAGAAGGAAAGAAGGGAGAAAGAGATGCAACAAGCTGCATTCAATCCAGGGACATTGTGGTTCATGGTCAATTTCTTAACCCCTAAACCACAGGGGCACCTCTACACAAAACATTGTCAAAGATTTTGAGTCAATATTGCTCAGAGTTTGTCAATTGTTTGTATATCGCACCACTGTCCCTTGTGTGTAGAACATAGATCTGGAATAAACAGAATTTAAGAGGACTATAATCATGCATCGTAATCTAACAGACATTCTGTAAATGGGCTCTCACCTGATGCATGAGACTAACTAATTAAAATCTTCCCAGCAACAGTTACAGTAACCCTGCAGCAGTCTGAATCTTGTAGTACAACACATAGGAAGCATTTGTCATTGCTTGCCATGCAAACCTGAGATTCTGTAGCCATTTTAGGTGCTCTAAAGGAGATTACCATGAGTGTCTGTTCTCCCTGTTCACATTCTATCGTTGAAGCTTAGAGCCGGCTGTATCAGTATCACTGGGTCAGGTACAGAGAAAGTGCTCAGTGTCAAAGACTTGTTTCTCCATTGTGGCCTTAACTCAATCCTATTGAGGCAGCCTTTTTGTGCTGGCCTCTGCTTAATTACCAACAATTGCCTCTCAGTGGAAGTGCTTACTGCTTGCACGACATTGGCCCCTGGTCTAGGTCAAGAACATACTGTACTGACTGGGACACGTACAGAAATGCACACTGACACTCAGAGCAGCAAGTGTCAGAGTGTTCTCATCAAAGACAGGCTTGTTGCAAAGGTAGCTTCAGAACTTCAGTGATGCTTGTACTTTCTGTGAAGGTTCAAAGAGTATCTCCTTGCTGGCCCTTTTCTTTGTGAAGTGCCCTGGGGGACTATAGAAGTCTACCCTGCTGCATGTTTTACATCTTCGAATTACTCTAAAGGCTTCCACCCTGGACGGTTATAAGTTGTTTGAAATAATTTCCGTTTCACAGCAGGTAGCTGGTGCTTGTGATGATAGCAATGTAGGACTTAAGCACTGGGTAATTTTTGCAATATCCGCTACTTTTGTAGAAGCTACACGATTTGTTCCAGTGGTGTGCACAGTTACATGCAGTATATTGTTAGAGTTCTACAGTTCTCAGCCATTATTTTTGCTCCCATATAGGCCTTTTTATTTGTTCACCAACCACCACTCTTAAATATGTGTGTGTTTGTCACCTCACCTTTTCACTCATACCCTCTGTGTTCTCTCTCACAGGAAAACCAGCTGCGTCAGCGCTTTGGCATCATGGAAGCCGACAATAGGCAGCAAGCACCGCCTCTGCCCCCCCGCACCAGCTTTGAGAGGACAATCACTGTTGTCCGAGGCAACCGTAGCCTTGGTATGTTCTCCGTTATTCTCATGATGATGGTGTCTTGGTGTGTGTACATCGCTGGCATGGCGATAATAGGCGGTGGTGATGAAGACTGCCCTGAAGAAGAGTGGTGATGAAGTGTTGTGGTCCTCATACCTTGGAGGAGCCGATAACTGTGTGTGTGTGTGTGTGTGTGTGTGTGTGTGTGTGTGTGTGTGTGTGTGTGTGTGTGTGTGTGTGTTTGTGTGTGTGTGTGTGTGTGTGTGTGTGTGTGTGTATGTGTATCTGTGTGTGTGTGTGTGTGTGTGTGCGCGTGTGAGATCAGTGAAGAGGTAGAAGTAATATGAGAGGACATGAAGAAGTAATATGAAAACCAATGAGGATATCAATATTAATTTGAATGTTCATCTTAATATATTTGTTTTTATATGCCAGTGTTGAGAGTACATTGTCTTAACTGCTCCAAGAGCAAGTCCAATTATTGGCAATTCAAACATGACAGGGAGAAAACAACAGGGTGTAAAGTGCTTCTGCACTTGCAACTAAGAGCACCTTGCAACCAGGTAAGAAACCCATTTGTATTCTATAAAGATGCTCTAATAAAGCACCACACTACTTTTGTGTGTGTGTGTGTGTGTGTGTGTGTGTGTGTGTGTGTGTGTGTGTGTGTGTGTGTGTGTGTGTGTGTGTGTGTGTGTTTGAAAGTTCAGTGTTGTGTAAATGTTCATAGTTAAAGAAAACCAGGGTTATAACCTACTGTGTCTGTGTGTCACTGAATTATTTGGTTTCATCTGTTTGAAATATTGTTGGTGTTCTCGCTGAGATATTTCATGTTGCATGTTTTTCTGGAAATCCAAACGTGGAGGATTTACAGATTGTGTGTGTTTTTGTTTTTTTAAATATAAATATATTTGAATTTGAAAAAATAGCTTTAGTATGGGAGTTACAGTGTATAACTACCTGTAATGCTTGAATGTGGAGGATTTTTTATGAACAATTGTATAGTAGTACAATATTTATTTGTACTACTTCTCATTCTTCCTATTATTAGGTGCCATGTACAATTCTGTCCATTACGTAACTATGACTTTATGTCTAATTTTGGAGATGCGACATACTAACAAGTTGGCACAGTGTATGGTGGATTTGTACTTCAAGGGCTATATGGCTTTACAAGCAGGTTGTTAAAGGTAAAGGTTTGATGGACTAAAATGAGGTCTTTTTTTCTTGCCTTGCTCCTCTAAAAAAATATTATAAACAGCCTATTTAGAATTCTTAACTTGAATGGTGTAGTTTGTTGAACCCTCAAGATGTTTAGTTCTGGTCAAAACAACTAGATTGTCAAATACAAATCATGTGGGAGTTAATAGTAAGTTATTAACTGCAGTATTTGTAATAGAACAATGTATATTGATGCCATGTTCTAGTATCTCAACTCATCTGGATCATTATTTCTTAAAACATCCACTCATGTCTTTGAAATGTGTCTTCTGGTTGTCCTGTCAGCGTCATTAGCTGTGTCTTCAGTTGATTGTATTCCAGGCACTATGATTGTATTGTAATTTGAATGTAATATCAAAAAATAATAAACTATTTATTTGATCAAAAATAAGCACAAAGTCATTTCTTTGACCAGCTTCAAATTATGTACGACCATAGTGTTGTGGATGTGCTTAGTCTTCCATTAGAATGTTGTAGACTAGACTGTCTAATTTGTCGTAGCCTTTCCTGTCTGCGATGTGTATATGTGCGTGCAAGAGGTGTGCGCACAGGTGGGTGTGCGTCCTGATTTACCTGCTTCTGCCTGTTTGCATTAATGAAGTGTTTGTGTAATCCGCCTAGTGTCCAATGTGATAATGCCAAAGTCAGGTGTTTGTGCAACTGGCATGTGTTAACCCCAGTTACCTGTGCCCTATGCCCTGTGTGTGTGTTTGCTCTTGTGTACCTTATGCGTGCGTGACTATAAGGGATGATGCTGTGTAAATGTCAAGCATGTGTAGCCATGTTTGTGTGCTAATCTGCCTAGTGTCTGTCTTGATTATGCTGATTATGCCACTGTCAGGTGTTTGTTTGGGCGACTGTCTGTCTGTTTGGCATGCATTCAAAGCAGCCTTAGCCAAAGTCAGGTGTTTGTGCAACTGGCATGTGTTAACCCCAGTTACCTGTGCCCTATGCCCTGTGTGTGTGTGTGTACGTGTACGTGTGTGTGCATGTTGGCAGGGATGTCGGTGAGTGCTATCAAGGACGGTTCAGGCATGCTGGTGCGCAGTGTGGTCCAAGGGGGCTCTGTTAGCCAGGATGGCAGGCTAGGGGTGGGGGACGCCATCTTGGCCATCAACGGAGAACCTACCTTCCACCTGTCCAACGCCAAGGCCAGGGCCATGCTCCGCAGACACTCTGTCATAGGGCCAGAGATGAGGTGAGGAGACAGTCACTATCGGACAGCCTTACAATATGCAGACAGTTTTGTTGCAAGCTGAAAAAAAGAACAGGTGACGCTTACTCTTACATCATGGTGTTACTCATACAACTTCATGGGATCCCTAAGGGAGATAAACAAGTTTACATCACTCAACTTCCACTGGACCAACTGTTCTCAGTAATCCTTAGTCAGTATCCAAAAAGACTGGGTGGCTGGATTTGCATCACTGTGCGTCATTCTCTATATAATAAATAGATAGATAGATAATATTAGATCTGAGCCTTCAAATGTCCTTGCTGTAGGAGAGAAAGATTCTATGGTTCTGGCAAAAACCATGACATATCAAGTACAGTCACAGCTGTAAAGGTTTTGGTAATTATGACAGTAGAGAGAGAGATTGTTCAGCAAAAAATGATAGGTCCAAGTTCTACAATCTGAGCATAATAAAATAACTATTATGGGTAGCGATTGCTGTATGCAGTGGTGTAGGAAAAGCACAGGTGTTAACATTAACATTAACAATCACTCCATTCTATTTAAGTGCCCCAGTAAGAGTCGTGAAATGGAATTACACCTGTGCTTTTCCTTTGGCGACATGTCAACATGTCTCCCGTGAAAAAGGTTTATTTTCAGTACATCTTGGCAAGAAGTGCATTTCTTTAGAGGCAATTAGAAAAACAGACTGATCAGCTGTGATTATTCCCAATCACGTGCACGCCAACTGAAAGTGTGCTCTTCCTAATCTGATGCATTCTAACTATGCCACAGGTGTACCACTGCTCTGCAGATCATGCTCCATGCACGGGGTCCCTGGAGGTTTTTAAAACCAATATGTTTAAAAGCAAATGACACATTTGAAATAAACACTCTGCTGTTTATTGGGCACATCTAGCAAAAACTAATGCAGTGCAATGCAATAGCCCTACATTAATATCATACCATTACAGAAGGTATTAATTAAATCTATCAAGTTTATTTTAATTAATTAAACTTTATGGTCATGTAGGAGGCTGTAGTCTGTGGTGCTGTCAAATTATATAGCAGAGGTTTCTTACATTTCATCCATTCCAACACATCAGTCAGTATTCTGTAAATCTGAATATAATTCTACAGCACCACAAAACTATAGCCTCCAAAATTATTGATTTACACTGTGCACCATTAGCTCAGAAGAATCAGCTATTTGCTACAGTTATTTCTGTTACATTCATATACACTTTTACAATTGTGCTTGTGCAAAACACATCTCTGCTTGGTATATAAGTTGCCACTGTTCTTGGTATAGAGAGAATGTAAAAAGGTCCAGTGGGAATGCAGAGAACAATATAAAAAAGTAATTGAATAATGCTCACATTTTCTAGATCTAGCCATGCAGATCTTGACATTCTGTGTGACTCGAATAAGTGAGTATATGTACATTATAAATATAAGTATGTGCCCTCCGCAGTCACAAACATGACTTTCACTGCATCGTCACCTATAAATGATCTTGTCTGCAGTTGGGATCTCCATTACCACCTTGTTTTTGACGCTGCAGTCATAGTTGACTGAGGCGCTGCAGTCATGTTAAATTAGATTAGATGATGAAATTTTAAAGATTGCCTGAGGGGAAATTGGGTAAATTATTGCTTGTACTAACATCAGCAACAGCAGTTATGGCTTCACATTGCTTGTTTGGCTGATTGGAGATGTGCTCCACTTCCACCACCCCAGTGCCCTGCAAAACACCCACTCACTCTCTCAACCTCCCTCTTTCTCTTCCTTTCTCTCTTGCTTGTACACACACACATGCCTGCACGCACACACACACACACACACACACACACACACACACACATACACACGCACACAGCCTTTCAATGGTCTAACCTCCAAAAACACCTTTTTCCTGCTATGGGAAATATCTCTGAATAATTCATCACTCATCTCACCTTGAACAGTGTGCTTCTGAATAAAAGAGCGTTTTAAAGAGCCTCTCATAGATGCACACACAATACACACACAGATGAACACACATGCATCCTGTCATTCTCTACCACATGCACACACTCACACAGTAGCCTCCTCCTGACAGCATTGCAGACAAACTAACAAAGAGTGGAGGCAGATGAGTTGCTTTGGCAGCATCAGAATAAGACAGACATAGAAGGGTGAGGGCTTGTCACTATCAAACCGCCTCTGTTGAGATACGACAGGCTGTCCACATGGCTCAGTCACAACATCTTAGCGCAGAAGACCTCCATATTCAATCTGCCACCATGAGTGGAACAGAGAAATGGGCTCTTTCAGCGGATTCAAACGGCATGTCTTCTGGTGGCGTCACACAAGAATGAAAGTGGGAGGGGGGTCTTTTAATGATGTCCTTGACACGTCAGTAAAATTACATCTTTTACGCCACAGCTTAGATACACCTGGATTTACACAAAATACTTTTTTTAATCATATTTTTTAAATCTAGTCTTCTTCAATCTTTTCATGACATTAAAATCATACAATTTCATTAATTTTTTCAGTTTTATTTTTCATCTTATACCAACAGCAGTAAAAGCATTGTTGATGGAGTGGAGCACATCTATAATTGTAGAGCAATTATCTTGAAATGCATATGACAGGAGAGACAGCAGTCTAAGTAATGATTAAACTTTTGTTTATTGGTTGTTTTTCATGTCTGGACAAGTTAATTAACAGTGCCTAATTAATAGCTAATGATAATTTGAAATATTTATCAATATTAAACACAGTTTTGTGTGTCCAAGTTTCCCTCTCTCTTATTTAGTGGTACATAATTGGTTAAAGGTTGTCTAATTGTCCAGATTGTCACCATCACATCCGTCTATCTAAAGCTAATCTAAACCTGTTTATTCTCTTAGAGGTCTTACCAACACTTTGAGCAATGACAAGACATGATTCTCTTATTCAGAGGGCAGATCTAATGATCCATCCATCCTATGTATAAACCTTTCAATCCTTAAGTGTCATGTGATTGTTCTTGTTCTTGTTCTTGTCATCCTATTAGTCATCGTTTGGTGCTGAATGTGAAATAAATGTGAAGCCATGAAGACACACTCACACTTTCATATTTTAAATGTTTCCCCCACCCTTCTTTTCCCTCATTCCCCTTCCTGCAGTATAACCTACGTCCCAGCCAGTCAAGTCGATGAGCACCGTACCCGCCTTTGTTTGCCCCCTCTGGCATCCATCTCAGCAGACAGATCATCTCCCTCCCCGACACCACCAACCCCTTCTCCAGAACCTGCGTTGGCTCCAGCCAGATCCCCCAGTCCAGTCAGAACTGCAGCTCCAGCTCCAGCTCTATCCACCCTCAAGCCCTTTGCCTCAGTGAAATTTAAAGCCACAGCTCCAGATCGAGCCACAGTCAGAGCCTCTACTTCGTTCAGAGCTCCGTTCAAAGGCCCAGCCACAGTCCCCACCATCACCCCAGCCCCAGACTCAAGGTAACATAAGATCCAGAGGTCTCAGCCTATTATTTATGGTCACCTAATCCCAACTCAAGCCCTGGAGTGCAAGATAAACCTGTCCCAGGGTTTATTAGACTTCAAGGCTCCAGCTTTATTACATGTTGATATGTGTCCTGCAGAGAATTCAGGCTATGAAATAGCTATACATTCTGTGGAATGTGAGTTTCTTAATGTGTTAACCTTAGGCTTTTGATTTTTATGGTAGCCAAGAATTTATTACTGCAACACATCACACATCTCAGTTGCCCGGCAGCTTTAGTCATACTAATGATCTGAGTTATTATCTGACACTTTAATTAACCGTATTCATGAGGAAACAATGTGTTTCAGTTTGCAACCAGCTCAGTGCGAGTCTCTTCCAGTCCATATTTTCTGTTCTCCATTCTTCTCCGTGGTAAAGGCAAAAAGCTTCTCTGAATGTTGAATCTCTGAGTTATATTTAGCTTTTCGCTTATGGATCTCAGTGCTGACTGTCAGCGAAAATGAATTGGTTCACTCCTGTCTGTCCCTGCTTTCGCTCCATCTTCGTGCCTCTGCCTTTCTCCACCCTCCCTCACTCCCATTCCTCTCTGCAGCCTTTTCTTCACTCTTATCTTTCAATACGTTGTCTTTGTCTCTTTCTCTTCTAGACTTCTCTCTTGGTTCTTTGTTTCTGCATCTGTCTCTCATCTCTCTCTCCCCCCCTCTCTCTCTCTGTCTCTCTCTCTCTCTTTCTTTCAGTCATCTTGCTCTGGTCTTTTCCTCTCATTTTTTTCCTCTCCACCCCACCATGGTCCTATCCTATCCCCTCTCCTGACTGCTCTCTTTCAGCCCTGGTGGAACCATTTGTTCTGCCCTCTTCTGTAACTTAACTGGCTATAGGCTCCTGCTGCGTAGATAGCACCACTATCACTCACCTCCATGGGCTTATTACAGCCCTCCGCCGTTAAACATATTCATGAAAAATTCTCTTCTTCTCTACGGCTTTCTTACATGCGCACGCACACACACACACACACACACACACAAACACACATATATATACAGTGTATATATACAGAAATACTGTATAGATGTGTTAACACTCTTACACACACACACACACACGCACACACACACACACATAAAGACACTTTACTGTGACCTCGCTGGCAGAAAATGTGTATTTTCAGGGCTATTTAAACCTAAAGCAGTGTATATTCTCAAGGCCCACCAATATACTGTAGTTTGTTTTTGGCCATGAGTCACACTGTTTAAGGACTTACTGTATATAATAACAAAGTACGCCAGGATGCCTTTTTATGCCCAGAAATTCTGCCAGTGTGAGTTATTCAAATGCTTTCTCTTCAAATATCTTGCTTTGTCCCACCAACAGTCTAAAATCCAAACACATTTAATTAATATGACATAACATGGAGAAAGGCAGCAAATCGTGTTATTTCAAATGCTGGAAAAATACAATTTTTTGCATATTTTCCTGATAATTGAAATTTAACAAATTGGTGCCAATTAATTTTGATTAACTAATCGACAAATTGTTTAATCAGATATTAGTGACTTAAAGCATTCTTCCCTTTATGTTTGGAGAGTTATTATTTCACGTAAATTATCAAACATTGGACCATAGACAATGATTTATACAGAATCATCAGGTTTTAATTCCATGTTATTTATGCTTGAATATTTTTGCCATCAGTTGGCAGATCCCAAAATCTCTGCCTCAAAAGAAGATGGAAGAAGGAAAAACAGATGGCGAGACTGTGGAGGACAAAAAGGTCAAAAAGGTCAAGAGTAGTGCAGATGGTAGAGTACCAAAAAAGCTGGAAGTGGAAATAAAGGTGGACGGTAAAGAAGAGGAAGATGACGAGCTTTATTCTCCCACCCCTGTGTCTTGGGATCAGGCTAGAAGGTCAGTAAAACATTGATGTTAATAATAATCTTTTTTCATTTTTAGTATTTATTCACATTTTACATTCCTTGCATTTTTTTCAAATCTCTGCCTGTGATACCCTCCATCCTCTGTGCTAGAAAAGGATTAGCAAAATCCTTGTGTGTACAGGTTATGTTCACAGCAGGGGTAGAGCAGTACAGTCCATACTCAACATGCTCATATTTCGTAGATTCAGTGAAGGCGACTACTGTCCCAACCTGTATTTATCGTATTTATAACTGCATCCTGCTTGGATAAATCACATAAGCTGCACTGCATGCAAAGACCAGCTTTTGTATGCCTCTCCCTGGCAGGTATATCATTCTATTGTTTGGACTTAATCTCTGAAACTCTATGCAGCGGTCAGAGGGAGGCTGAAGGAAAAAAAAAATCATACCTGCTGGATTAATACTCCTTCTTGTATATTTTTGCAATAATGTTTCAAAACAAGTGGGTTCTTATTGTACTGTAAGTAGGTTTTTCAGCTCTACAACATGTGCAGATTTTCCCTGTATTCTGTTTTGTATTTCAGCGTGCGGCTGACTCGAGCACCAGGCCAGTCCCTGGGTATCAGCATAATGGGAGGCAGAGGCATGGGCCAAAGACTGAGCAGTGGAGAAATGATGAGGGGAGTCTTCATCAAGCATATCAGCCCCGACAGTCCGGCAGCACATAATGGCACCCTCCGGACTGGAGACAGGATACTAGAGGTGTGTGTGTGTGTGTGTGTGTGTGTTTGTTGTTCCTAATTGCGTGTGTGTTTGTAGAGACAGGAAGGGAAACTCTTATTAGAAATTGCTGGAAATAAGAGTGTGTGTGTGTGTGTGTGTGTGTGTGTGTGTGTGTGTGTGTGTGTGTGTGTGTGTGTGTGTGTGTGTGTGTGTGTGTGTGTGTGTCAGTGCCTGTAAGTGTAAGTGTAAGTGTAAGAGAAAGAAGCACTGAAAAATAGATATTGTGTTTGTTGTATTGTAACATAATAATATGTTAGAGTCATCTGTTGTATACTACAGATAACTGGAAAATGTTATTTATTCCAGGCTATCGTCTTGACTCAAGGTTAAGTTTGAACCTTGAAAACAGAACAAGGTTGGAAAAACACAGAAAAATAACCAAAAAATGATTTAATATATCTTGTTGCTTTTCGGCAAGCTACTTA
This sequence comes from Scomber scombrus, assembly GCF_963691925.1. Lineage (NCBI taxonomy): Eukaryota > Metazoa > Chordata > Actinopteri > Scombriformes > Scombridae > Scomber > Scomber scombrus. The sequence goes on along the minus strand of NC_084971.1, from coordinate 17,375,238 downwards.
CAGACCACAACAAACACTAAGGGCTTGAAGGTTTGCGTGTGTAAAAACGTGTGCAAATTTGACATCACCCGCAAAAAATGTGCAAGCTGATCTACTAACGCGATGCACTGAGGCTTGTGTCTTTCACATGTGCAAGATAATACGCGCTTTCCATTTAGTAGCATAATGAATATGCAATGCTGGGCGTTTCAACCCCAGTGTGGAGAAAGTGCAAATATGTTATTTAGCACACACATTGTGATTTACCAAACCTGAAGGTATTTTTTCTGACGCTAACTGCGTCTATAAAAAATACCTTTGAAGGGCAGGTATTAACCGGCTGCACACTGCGCTCAGATGACTTCTGTCACTGTGGAGAGGAGGAGATGGAGGCACAATGACAGAATACGCGCAGGACGGAGTTTTTCCACCTGTGTTAATATTTTTGGAGTGGAATGTTTTTGGTTTTACTAACAGCATTGACTTTGTCACAAATACTCTCCCATATGTCGGTTTTTCTGGTAATATTTGTTTTTGTTATAACTCAATATATTTGTTAACCTCTTCCACCAGAACCTGATCAAATTTCATTTTGCGCTTGCAGGCTTTCTGCTCATCCAAACTATCACATCCGTTACTGAGTAAAAAAATGTTGATTTTTTTTTTTTTAAGCTCAGAATTCTGACTTTAAACTCAGAATTCTGAGAAAAAAGTCAGAACTCACTTTTTTTCCCCACAGTGGCCCTAATCCTCTTCCGTATTAACCAGCATGATACAATAACTTAACATTCATAAACTACTGCAGCCTATGACAACCTGGCAGCTAGCTCTCATAACGACATATAAACTCCAACAGAACATAACAAACTCACATATTTATGGACGCAAACTAAGGAAATGTCCATTAGACCTTGTGCCGTCATCTGTCTCACTCTGCAGCTGTCTCACTCTGCAGGTACAGGCATTGAGCCTGATGCGTTCACAATTTATGCCACCTTCAATTCAATGGTTGTGTTGTTTGAAAAGGTTTTATGGGATTGTCTTCACTAAAATGACACATATCTCCATAAACGTTTTAAATGTCGTTTGTCGACATATTCCATTTTGTCACTGAAGTTGAATTTGTAAATTGTACCTTTACCTTTAATTAAAACAACTAGTTAGAGATTTACGGGCCATCACTTTGTCCTTTTTGAACTACAGCCCTAGAGACAATTTGAATTTCCAGAATACTTTGATGAGCTGTAATACAGTGTCTGTGTACTGTATAAAAAGTGTTTCTGTCCTGGTTAAGGTGTGCAGTATGGACCTAAGAGATGCCAGCCATGAGCAGGCAGTGGAGGCCATCCGCAGAGCAGGAGACTCTGTAGTCTTCCTGGTCCAGTCCGGACAACACAGATCACAGGTAGTGCATCTCACAAAACAGAAAACGGTAGAATATACTGTGCAGTGTATATTCAGGCACTTATCTACAACACTTTGTGTAACGCTTGAGTCCCTCGAAGCTCCAGGTGGAATCTCAATACTCAACACATGCAAATAAAAGTTGCAGTGTATAACCCATCAGACAACTTCATCAGAACTTTCAGCAGTGTTGTGTGTGGGTGATGTCCTCTGGACACAGAGCATATTGAACAAAAGCATCTTGGACTGAAAACCTATGTAATATCATATACTGTGACATTTCAGAAGAACTATTTGAAGCATTAAGTGTATATTTCACGGTCATATACATTTATACATTCATCTGCCTACTCTGTTTCTCGTGTTTCGCCCACAGTCTCCTATGCTTATCAACCATGACAGACTAACTCCAACCCCACAGTCCAACTCACACAGCAGCAAGGTAACACTCCTCTACTAGATACTTGGGGCTTGTGTTTTCTGTTAAACGAGATATAGCGATGTCAAATGTACTCCTGTCTTGAAATAAAAGCTTTTTAATTGCTTTTTTAGTATGGGGAATAATATGCACTGAAATATGGAGTCCAAGTAGTTACTTTTTTGTGTTTTTAAAGGTTGTGAGTACCACTTTATATTTCATTACAAGCATGACAAGCCGTGAGGTCATTTTCCTTAGTTTCTGTTTCCCCACAGCTACTGATATTTGGCATTATATGGCTGTAGTGTACAAAGAATGTTATGTATACTATATTATACACTGTATAGAGTGATGAATCATTAACTCATCATCCCTAAAAGAATAAAGAAACTTTACAGGGGGTTTTTGAGAGGTAGATTGCTGTTTTGTTGGTGATGTGTGTAGAACTGCACTATATTTGTGTTTCCCCTCATGATCATAGGAAGCAGAGACTCTCAGTGGTCTGTTCCTTAGTCTCTCCCCTACAAACCCCTTCACTCCCACCCCCTTTAAGGTTGGTACATTTGTGTGTGCGCGTGTGTTTGTGTGCATTTGTGTTATCATGGGTATGCAGGATCCTAAAAGCAGCCCTGCATTAGCATTTGCACTAAGCCAACTTCCAAAAAATTAATTAACGTGCATATTTCTAGATAGAACCCTTGTAGTTCAAAGTCCCTTACAGCTACCTTGTTTGTTTAAACCCTTTGTTTTTCTCTTTGATGGAGATGCATAACTCTCTAAATATACAGTGCATTCTTTTGAAGTTATTTCCCATGCACTTGTAAGTTGGTTACAAAATAATGCATGATTCTGGTCATCTTTCATGTTATTTTTAGCTGACATTAAAACTGTGTTCATTAATTCATCCTGGTTGTCAGTTTTTCCCCACTGCTACATCAAGCACACTGAGCAAGCCTCAGGGGTAGTCCAACTCATGCCTGAAGGACCCCTGAGGCATCTCCAACTCAGCCTGTTCAATAATGCAAAACTTCTCCCAAGGCACCTTCGCCGACATTTGATAGAGCGAATTGGAGAAGTCCCATAACTCTCACAACACCAATCACAGCAGCAGCTGAAGATGAGGAAGACACTGGCAGAAGTAAGTCCACATCATAGAGACGTCACACAGACACACAGTGATCCTCCAGAGCCCTCAGGAACAGGAGCTGTGTGGTGACTTGAGCGTAGTGGCCACAGTCGCACAGTGCAGGTCACATGATGCCAAGAAAAAACTAAAACTATCACATACATTCAGAAATGAGACTTTGAATTGTCACAACTTGGAAGTTCTTTAAAGGTCTGTTATCTGAAAACCAAGAACCTTATGTGCAAATTTCTTTTCGTGCTATCCATAATGTGCATGTGTTATGGGCCAAGAATCTGCAAGCCTGAAACACTTTCCTGTACAGTTTGTTCTTAGCAAGTAACTTTTATTTGTATGGATTGGTTTTAGTTTCCACATGAGCCCTGTCTATCAGTCTTAATTGGCTCAAAAAATGTCATACTAAATTATTTAGGGAATCAGTGAGACTGAAGTCATTTACACGAAAAATGTACATGAATGGATTTGCATGAATGGGGTTTAGTTTCCAGATGTGCACTGTCTATCAGTCTTGATTGGCACAAAAAACCTGTATTTTCCAAACTAAATTATTTAGGGTGTCAATGAGACTGAGGTAGTTCACACAACAAATGTAAATGTTTCTTTAATGTGTCAATCATTCAAATATCTGTACTTATGTACATTAATATAGACATGCACAACATCGATAGATCACACTCATGTAGATAAATCATCCTGCACTCACACATATGTGACATTGATTAAGGGAAGGAGAGGAAAAATGAGACATACACTCAGCATGTCAGACATCATCCTTTCCAGACAAATTGCAGCAACATGCACACACACACACACACACACACACACACACACACACACACACACACACACACACACACACACACACACACACACACACACACACACACACACAAGCACCTCTGGAATGTAATGCTTCCTCTCCACATGAAGTGTCAGTCATTACATGTAGTGTGCCACTTTTTTTTTTTGGCATACCCATCATATCCTTCTCCTAATAACCTCCTGTTTGTTAACTCTGTCCCTCCCAGAAAAGATGTTCCAACGTTACGGCAGCCTTTCTGGGCAGCTCCAAATGATTGAGCTAAAGAAGGACCCTGACGCTCACGGCTTGGGAATTAGTCTCACAGGCAACAAGGATGGCTCGAGGGCCCGCATGAGTGTCCACGTGGCTGATATAGACCATCAAGGACCTGCTGGTTTAGACGGGAGGATACGGGTGGGGGATGAACTGCTGGAGGTGAGGAGGAGAGTGAATGTGAATGGTTAAAGGCACTTAGTTAGGTTCAGATCAACAGATGGGTGGGATTTTTAGGGGCCAAGGAGGGTTGGAGTCCTATAGAGAGACAAAATGTCAGATTTAAAAAATGAGAGCAGCAAAAGAGGAGCAGTTTTTTGTGGGTAGGAGGTATATATGAAAAAGCAATGCTGAGTACAGGCACAGTAGATTTATCAGGCAAATTACCATTTGAAGGATGGCTGGTGCAGTGCTGGATTCTTGCAATGAGCAAAATAGATGAGGAGTAAAACTGAGGGAAGGGAGCAACTGATGGGGAGAAAAGGAGAGAGACAGAGAGAAGAAGATGACTGAAAGGCAGATTAATGTGGAAATAGATGGGATAAAAGTAAAGATTTGTGAGGAGAAATTACATGATATTTATTTTACAGATCAACGGTCAGATCTTGTACGGCCGCAGTCACCAGAATGCCTCCACCATCATCAATAACGCTCCCTCTAAAGTCAAGATCATTCTCATCAGGTAACATGCAGAGAGATTTTTCTGTGGCATTTACATTTCCCCCAGATAAAGGTGTTGGTGAGCAGCTCAGGCATAATACTATATTTGGTGTTGTTTTACTAGGACTAAAGCAGCTCTGGGTCAAATGGCTGTCGGATCCACAGCAGAGTGTGAGGACATGGTCGACACCCAGAGAGACTCTGCAGAGCGTGGAGGATTATCCGGAGACACCCAGCACATCATCCTACCTCAGGTACAATTTCTCTAGTAAATCTTTGCATTTTCCAGTGTCAGACTCCACAGCTCCACATTTCAGTTTAACAACTCAAGCAGACACAATAAACAGTATGCCAAATTTTGATTTTGACACGAGGAAAGACAGCAACCTTTCCATCATAAGCTTCACTGCTTCTCCATTATTGTTCACATTTGTTGTGTGCTGTTTTTGTCAAATATCTGTCCAGGATCATGCAGATCTCGGCCTCTGTCTGGCAGAGGAGGAGACCAAGGAAGGAGTGGTGGTCAGGTCCTTGATCCAGGATGGCACTGCCAGTAAGGTGTGACATCATCATGCATCATCACAATCTTCAACATAAAATTATGTTTTTTAATAGTGATTACTATTCCTTCATCTACTGTATGTGCTATAACTTCTGCAATATGCATTAATCATTATTACTTGATTGCAGCTATATTTGTTTTTATTGCAGTAGTGATAAACAGGTATCAAAAGTAAAAGCACTCAATATACCATGTCAGAGTTTTAGTTTTATTAGTTTTTGAAAGTATAGTTATTAAATATATATAGTATATAGTCTTTTCTGTGTATGTAAAAATCTTGAACCTCAAAGTCACTATATAATGTACCGTATGTCAAATAAATATAGTAAAGTACATCGGCACAGACTCCAGATGATTTCAAAACAGGCTTTAAAACCTTTTTATTTATGTTTTATTTTGAGATTCATTAAGAAAAAGAAACAAGAACAGAAATATAAATAACCAAAATAACCTGCCTGTTAAAAATACATTATTCCCTAAACACTATGTGTTGTTTGTCTTTTATCATCTTAATCTTTTAGTTTTTGTGCTCATCAGAATTATTACTTTTCAGTTGTTTCGGCAGGTTGCACATTATTTCATCAGATTTTTGCATCTATCAAGCTACAATGATTTGACTGTATTGTAACTTTGACAATTTATAATCTATCACAGTCAAGAGGCTCATACGAACACCTTACTATACAATATATGCAACTGTAAAAATACACAATATGAATATTCTCTTGGTATTTCTGGTAATATTTCAACGAGATTTACCTCGATGATGATGGTTGCCATGCTTTAAAGCGATGTTGTAGTGTGCAAATAAGCTTTCATGTAGAGCCCTCAGGCAACAGTTATTCAGCTATTTGTCCAGAGGGTGTGTTTGATTTTTAATTTTGCTTCCTCTTTAGTCCTTCTGTTACACATATTCTCATACATTTTGCTTTGCTCATCTGCCATGTTTTATTAATGTGCCTGTGTGCAGGATGGCAGGATAAAGGTTGGAGACAGAATCATAGCAGTGGGTGATGAACCTGTAGCTGGACTGTCCTTAGACAAGGTATAAACACACACACACACACACACACACACACACATAATATGCCCTTTCAAGGTCATGCTGATTTAATAATTTTTGACTTACCTGTCTTCTCTGCATTCAGGTGTCCAATTTGATTCTCAAACACCGGGTCACTGTCAAACTGTCCATCAGCCACTCCAAGAGTCTCTCTTCCTCGTCGTCTTTAACTCTCCCTGCATCCATCCCCAATCCCTGCTCTACCTCTCCTGCTCCCTCCCCAACTCTACCTGTCTCCTCCTTCTCCTCCTCCTCCTCTCCATCCCTCACCACCATGCAGACATGTCCCACGGGGCGGTCTGATTGGCTAGAATACACTTCAGCATCTTCTGACCCCTTGAGCTGCCCGGTTGTGGCAGGCAGGGAAACATCCATAGAGATTTGTAAAGGAAACTTAGGACTGGGCCTCAGCATTGTCGGAGGATGTGACACTCTGCTGGTGAGAATGACCAATTGACCATTGTTATTTAATTTAAAACAACAAAGTTAAGGCACATGTGTTATCTTTATTTAGTAAATATTTCAACAAGGCAATACCAAACATCAAATTAAATTATAGGTGTATGGTTTTTTTCACAATAGTGTACACCAGCATAGCTATCAGAGAAAATAATCATGCCATATTGTGTTAGTTCCTTTAAACATTTAGAGTTTCAAGTGCACGCCATTGTTTGAAATGCTAAGTCATACAAGGATCATTTATACTCTCTCTAATAACACGTGTTTTCTAATTTTGCCACCAGGGGGCAGTAATAATCCATGAAGTGAACAATGGAGGAGCAGCACAGAGAGATGGTAGGCTGCAGGCTGGAGACCAGATATTAGAGGTATAATGGATACACACACAAACATACTGTTTTATGTCATTTTACTCAATCAGTCAACATTTGTTTGTATTCAAACCTGTTGTGTTTGGACTGGTATTAATGTGTCTTGTTTTCATTCATATCATTTGTTTGTTGACCTTGCAGTAGATACTTTTCTTGGGCACATAAGGCAAATTTAAATTGTTTATCAAATTTAAATATTTGTTATTTGATTTTGGTTATCAATTCGCTAAAGCTCGTATTTTCATTTCATGTCATCACTGGTTTGTACCTCTCAGTATTGATACTATATACAATTATTTTAAGTGTTTTATCAAAGCAATTCTTGCAGGTTGAGTTCAGGGCTGCTGCTGCAGTCAGATAAAGTGCTCTTTGTCATTTGTTATTGTGAAATCCATTTTCTTTTTTTCCCATCTCTTCTCATTCCCTGCACACCTCTGTGCGTTCTCTCCTCCTCTCTCACCACCTCCCAGGTAAATGGTATTGACCTGCGGCAGGCCACTCATGATGAAGCCATTGGTGTGCTGCGGCTCACCACCCAGCGTGTTCACCTGTGTGTCTTCAGGCACCAGGAGGCCTACAGAGAGGAGGACCTATGGGATGTCTTCAGCCTGGAGCTGAGGCCTCATGCTAGAGAGGAGCTGGGGTTGACCACTGTGGGGAAGAGGTACAGTTGTTACATTCAAGCAGGAATATGTGCAAAATCTAACTGTAGGATGTTAGATGATGTAAGCCATAACTTCAAATCTGAAGTGTAGTACAGCCTAATTAAATTTGACACATTTGTGAATGAATAAATAACTGGAAGGGATATCAGATTCAGGGCCCTGATTCAAACAGGATCTAGGCTGGACTCCTAAACCCAGCTTAAGTCTTGCTCAGACAGATCTGCTATGAGATATTCATTTGCAAAACATTGATTGAGACTTATTCTAGCAACTGGGAGCCAGATCAATGGAAGTGATGTAGAAGGTGACATCAATCAGAAACATTGTATTTTGATCTACTTTATTACTCACAAGTGTGATCACACCACCTGTTAACTGTCACACCTTGTGAAGACGAGAAATAGGTGAGTAATAAAGTAGACCATGCATTTTCTGAATCACGCTACTAAATAATGAAATAGCTTACTCAGCAAATATATGGCCTATTTCTTATATTTTTGTTGGTGAGAATAGTTGAAATGAGCTGTCTAAACTTGTTTGTCTAGTTTTAAAACTTTGAGCAACTCTTTTAGACAGCAACAACAACAAGTGTATCGATCCACAAAGGTGTAGGAAGGGTTCAAGTTCATGTTGTAATGAAAAAGATCATGTGTCAATCTGCTGAGTCACCCACAGTGTCATAATGGTTTGTATTGGTAATGCGTCTGACCCAAGAATCTGATTAATGAATCCTTCCAGACCCCAGTGAACAAAGTGACATTTGTAGGCTAAAAGGCCTGCTGATATAAAACAGATTCTTATTCTTCTCTGTGTAACAAATACACCCGTTTATTAAGCTGCATTTCAAAAGTCATGATATTAGCTTTTCATTTTTTATGTAATATCAATTGGTATTATTTACTTTTATGTTACATATGTGATCCATGGAGTTAGAAGCCACACATGACAGACGTCAGGAGTTTTAATTTTTTTATGGGTTATGACTATCAACATAAAACGTAAAATAAAACCTGATAAATGCATATTTAACAACCATAAACCCTCAAAAATAACCTGGGAAAGCACAATTACTGGAGATTGCACAACTCAACATTCTGTTGTTTAGTAAAGCGTCTTGATAACAGGCTTGTTATTTGAACCAGCTGTATTAGAGCTGGAAAAGATCAAACCTAGTCATTTGTTAATCTGTGTGTCATTTTTTCTTTTCACACACATCTGGGAATCCAAAGTCAGAAAACTGTTACAAAATAATTTGTTATTTCGTTATTTATCAATGAATCCATCACAAAAAAACTAACAACGGCTTGTTTTTTTTAACTTGCACAAGGGGGAATATAAGAGATGATGAGGTCAGAAAAGATATGATGGTACAAGCCCATGTAATGATTTATAAACTAAGAGAAGTTAAAGTCAAATCCAGCCTGAATTGGGAGCCATATGGAATATGGTCAAAGTTTCTAGTTCTAATTAGTGGTAATTCAACCTCTCTCAAGCAGTAACTTGACCTTCCTCGCACGTGTATCATTGTTTCTTCTCACAGTTTTCACTTGGCTTTTGTCTGGTTTGGCACCACATACAAAGTCAGCAATAGCAAGTGAAACTGCGACAGCCCACTTACAATCTGCTTCACATTTCACTTAGATTTAAACAATGTTACACCCACAGGAAAACAGCAAAGAACACACATTAACATTTTAACGACCTTGAGAACTATACCAAACCTGAGTGGAAAATTACATATGAATAGATTTTCACTCACCTAGACATGTTTATTAGTTTAGCTTTAAGAGCAAAATTCTGGAATTTCAAAGATAATATTGCATGTTGCACTTCATTATATGTCATATCATTATAAAGTCATAATATGATGTTATTATTATATGGCAAATTATATGTATCCCTTTTACAAGTATTAGTAGAGTAGACTCCACTTGAGACCTTTACCCAGTTATAGGTCAGGGATTGAGTAGTATGAGCGATCACATAATGAAATCACACGCAGTTGCAACATCCAATAATCACCATAAAGGTGAGAGAGCCAGGCCATAGGGTCACACTGCAGGGAACACACCAGGCACATTATTTGTGGAGACTTTAAGTTCAGATTTTCATGCTACATGTCGTTGCACAATCAAGTGTGACGTTATGCAAAACAGCAGGCTTGCAGGTTGCCTAATATATTTTATAAGCGTGGAACAGACACAATTTTTGACCTCTGTTTTCTTCCAACAGTAATGACACGGGAATATTTGTGTCAGATATCATCAAAGGAGGCGTAGCAGATTCAGATGGCAGGTTGTTGCTTGGTGACCAGATTCTGTCAATCAATGGGGAGGATGTCAGAGCAGCATCGCAGGAACATGCAGAGAAGCTGCTACAGGTCTGACACCTTTGTACAGACACATACAAAGTCTATCAACTGATTAGAGGTGGTTTATACTTAATAATAATAATCATCATTTTATGTGTCATAGAATTGCAGTGGAGCAGTCCACCTGGAGGTGGCTCGTTTTAAAGCTGGACTGCAGTACTCACAGCGGAGCCAGGTAGACTGTTTCCTTTGACTACATGTGTCTAATCCCAATATAAAGATGTATGATGTTATTAGCAGCTGCATTTACCCTATTTTGATTTAGCTATGATATATTTTATACTGAGAATGCAGACATTATTTCGTCAGCATTTGAATGTTTGTCTGTAGTTCAACTATTACTATCATGCACTTTTTTAACAATGGTATTTTGTGAACCTAGGAGTACTTTAAGTTGTGTTTTATCCAGAGCGAAGACTCTGAGTGTTCCACCCTGACACCCTCAAGTGGATGTGACGCTTCCCTCAGCCACCAGAGGGAGTCAGATGACAAAAAAGAGATCCGCAGTGAGTGGCACTCTGGTGTTCAGAAGTGTTGAGTTGAAAGCAACAGAAATATATGACACTTATTTATCATTAGAATGATACTGATTTAAGTTTTGAGATTTCCAACCATTTGCCCTGCCTGACATTATGCTGTTAATATTGCAAAGCTGATCATGCAAAACATACATCATTTCCCCCTTCCACAGCATTTCAAGGCTTGCATGACACCAAAAAAGTGATCATTCAAAAGGTGAGCCAAATATTATGTAGTAAATTGTTTAATAAGTTCTCCATACTTCTCTGGATGTATATTTTTCACAGTGTTGGATTTTGGTGACCCCCCTAGTTTTTGTAATCTACTGCAAACTCCAAATTAGAGAAATATACCCTCTTAACCATGTTGTATCCCAGGCTTCTATAACATTAGGTTGTCATATGGTCATGTGCAATCTGCCATGTGATTTACCATATTGTCTAACAAGGTCTATAATGTGTGTATGTTACCACCACAGGGTCCGTGTGACTCCCTGGGCATCAGTGTTGCAGGCGGAGTGGGCAGTCCCCATGGCAACGTACCTCTTTTTATTGCTACCATGGATACCAATGGACTAGCTGCCAAAACACAGCAATTACAGGTGGGGAGCACACGTGTTTACACGCCTGTGTGTGCGTGTGGGTGTCTCTGTGTGTGTGTGTGTGTGTGTGTGTGTGTGTGTGTGTGTGTGTGTGTGTGTGTGTGTGTGTGTGTGTGTGTGTGTGTGTGTGTGTGTGTGTATTATGTATTCATTAGAGTGTGGTAACATAAATTTGATATCATCATCACATTGTGGGGACATACCTCCTGACTAGTGACATTTGTTTCTCACAAGATTAACCATTCATTTAAGTTTTATGACCTAATTATGAGGTTATGTTCCGAATAAAAGAATATGGTATGGTAAAGTAAAGGTGAGGATTTGCACTCTGGTGCATATTTATTTGCATGTTTGCAGTTGCATATTTATCAGGATAAAGACCCATGTGTTTTTTGAAAAGAAGCTGTTTTTATCAGGGTTTACAAAGGGCACATCAAAGGTTATAAATAGGAGTTGCAATAGATCAGGTTAGCATGCAGTTAAGTTTTACATAGAAATACTACATTTTGAACAACATCATAGATTTACAAACATGATATTTATATTACAGGCAGTAGCTTATTAGCAACCCCAGAATAAAGAAGAGCTGTTGGAAAAGGTTAAGTTCAGCCTTCAGGGAATTAATGCACTGTAAGTCAATCAAATTTCCTCAAAGATAGTAGTATAAGTTTGTTTGTGTGTCCATCAGAAAGGGGACAGGATCCTCAGTATCAATGATGTGTCCACGGAGGGAATGACTCATGTCCACGCGGGAGCACTGCTGAAGACTGCCATCGGAACCATCAGTCTGCAGGTAATGTCAGTGAGACATCCAGTACAGTAGTTAATCTGTTATGCCTGCGAGGCACTAAGTGACTGTGCGATAGCATCAGCAAGTTTTTGTTCTGTGTTGTCAGATAAATGCACCATATCCTGCTAGGCCATTATTACTTCCACAAAAGCCATCAACACATGTCATTATCAGTGTTTTGCACATGAAGGATATGCTGTAATACCAAGACAATAGTGTCTGACACATTTGCGTTATCTCAATAATTGTCAGGAAATATTTTTGTTGCAACGAAGAAAATTAGGTATTTGTAAGGAGGTGCATGTCAGTTGTTCTTGACAAGTACATTGTTTGTAAAACATCCATCAAAAGGTTTGACGTTTCTCTGATTATTTTAACATAACAATGCTACTACGGCAGTAAGATATTGGATTTTTGTCCATCTACTTCTTGTTAGCTAACCACATTTACTAAGAGCTTTTGATAACACTGGTGATACCAAATGTGAGTGTATCTTTCCATTTTCAGTTTTTGTTTTGTTGGGGGTTTTTTTCATCATAACTCTTTATGTGTGTGTGCGTGACTAGGTAGCAGCAGGTTCTGGGGGATGTAGCACACAGGATCACAGTGATGTACAAGCCCGATCATCCGGCCAATCCAGCAGCTTGCCCTGCTTTCATAACAACCTGCGGTAGGAATCAGTTTGCTCACAGTCTCCAGCTGTTGTACTTTATCGTCTTAGTTTGGTTCCCTAACGGTTTATTTACTGAACATGGACAGAAAGTTACTGATACATTAATCACTTGTGAAAATAATTACACAACCCTGATTAGTCATTTCACACATGAGACATTTGGTACATTATATCAGTTTTCTGCTGCAAATCAGGCTACCTTAAGGCAACCTTTTGAGTATCAATGTACTGTAAACTTCTTACACATTAGACCTTCAATGTTTATTTATACTCACTACTGTATTCTCTGTCCTCGTGAACATCATCAAGATGAGTTTTTTTCTGTGGTTCTATTGTCTGTTCAGCATACAGTATACTCTGTATACTGAATACACTCACATACACATACTCACACAAAACATAGATTATTTCTGTGCAGAGCTAGCACAACACACAGCAACACACCTACATGTTTTTTTATTGAATCCCCACAGTGCACGCACATATAAGACCATCACTCTGGAGAGAGGCTCCTCGGGCCTGGGCTTCAGCATCGTAGGAGGGTTCGGCAGTCCTCACGGAGATCTGCCAATCTACATCAAAACTGTCTTCAACAAGGTAAGAGAACATCCTCCGGGGAGAAATCTGTCATGGGGATCCTGATTCAGACATCTAATCTCAGCGCAGCATATACTGAGCGCCTTGGTTGCCAACAAGAACCTGAACCCTGGTGTGCCCAACTTGTTTCCTGCAGTTACATCACTCATCTCCCGCAGTGCACAGAGCTCAGAGTTGGTTTCCCATCATTTGGGTTAACAAATAGACAGAAACTGGGCTTTAATGGCTCTCATTCATTGTCAATCACAGTCTCATCACAGCACCCTAGTACCTCTCTTTCCCGGCTCCTTGACATTTGGCAACCAATTAACAGAATAAATGATGACCTGTTAGCGTGACAATATGTGTGCATTACCTATGATGCTCTGTATTGTTGTTGTTGTTTTTTTATAGTGACTACTAATGATGATAATACTAATATAAGTTGTATATATCTATAGCTAATTATGCTGAAACTTCTAATTAGAATATTGAAGAGTTGTTTCACTATTCATAGGTTGCATGTGTGAAGACCCCTTATTTTCTTCAGTGATATTAAACATGTCAAATTCAAAATGTACAGTACATAAATTACAAACTATTTTGAAAAGCATTCATTTCATTATGTCCAGTTTTTACATTGTCAGTTTGAGTTTTGTTTTATGTTGTCTGCAACTCTCAGTGTTGTCATACTGATGTGAACAGTCTGTTTTCTAATCTGTACATGGTTATGGACTTCAGTCTTTGTACTCTGCAGGGGGCTGCCATAGTGGACGGTAGGCTGAAGCGAGGAGATCAGATCATTGCTGTGAGTGGACACTGTCTGGAGGGTTCCACTCACGCCGAAGCTGTTGACATCCTCAAGAAGACCAAAGGAACTGTTGTCCTCACTGTTCTCTCCTGAGGACATCGTATCCCATTTTGATTATGTTTTAGTAGAGTAGCCCATAAAGTGTTGTAGCCACTGATTGTAGAACTGCTTCACACTGACCTGAAAAGACAAAGATAGGCACATAAAAACGTGATTTAGTTTTTTGCTTAAAATTAGACAACTGTATATGTATTTGTAGTTAGTTTGGGGAAGCTACCTCTCGAACTGCAAAAACAGCTTCATTGTGTTTACATGTACACAGTATTCCAAATATGAAGTATCATGAAGGTGTCGTTTGAGCTACATGAATAATCATATACCAATGAATATCTCTGTATTCATACTATCTTGTCTTTAAATCACCATGAAAACAATGCTAATACAACCATAAAGGGGAATATTAAATAGGCCTTAGTGATGAGGTTGTAAAAAAATAATCCATTGATTTACATCTTCGACCATGTAAACACACTCTGAATCTGTCAACTGTACAAATGAAAGCAATAGAAACATCATGAAACTATGTGATTATCTATCCATTGACAATTAATAACTGTGATGAACTCCCAAGACCCAAAACATGCCAAGTGCTTCTGCCAATCTTTTGTATGGCATCAAGGTTTTAGGAAATTTGCTTTGAAAGTTTGTTTTACTTTAAAATGTCATTATCATATGCTGATGATTAGAATTGTGTCATGCATTCTTTAATAATCAGTGTATTACATGACATGTTGCTAATTAGCGAAGTATTACACCTATGATAAGCAGGTAGAATAGTAGAAAACTAATTATGTTCAATTGTTAAATGCAGCTGATAATACCATATCTGCTGATATCTGCTCTACACAATGCAGCTGTAACTCTAGTTTAATTGCTGATACTGATCATCTTTAACTTACTGGGTTGTTTTTTGTATTTAAAATAGTGTTGTTATAGTGCAATGTGCAATCATTACTTAGAAAGCTTCTCTTACTTCTCTTACAACAGTTTGTTTTATATTCATTTATTTATACCGTGATATTTATGTCTTCTTCACTGAAATGTATTTGATTTCAATTATGTCAGTAAACTTTGTGTGTTTGGTATTGTATAACAATGCATAACTGAATGTATTGTAAGTGATCTTATTAAATGTTTATTTGTTAGAGTTTTGTATCCAAAACATTTTATGACTCAGAAATAGTGAAACAAGCAGCAACCTCAAATATGATCATATTTTTAAAAATAGACAACAACCCCGAGTTATCTGATGGTTTGTGATGTCTCTCTGGAATAATACAGAGCAGGATAAACCAGTCTGATATCACATTGTTTGACTTTCAAAGTCCACAGATGCAGACCAGAAAGATGTAAAGTAAATCTGAGATTCCTGAACTGTTAAACAAGGATGTCTGGGCCAGCGGTTATATTTTTAAAGATGAATGCATGAATTGTTTTGCATTTTTTGCATATTTTTGCATGTTATTCCAAACCAGTGAACAGCACTTTGCCTTCGAGATGTTTTAGTGTAGTGGTTATGCTCTTTGCCTCTCTCTTTCTCGCTCTCTTTCTCGTTGTCTTTGTCAAACATGAATACATATTCAGGATCATTCAGGTCTAGTCAAGGTGCCACGATCAAGTGTGTGTCATGCAATATATCATGTGATGGCAGGGCAGAACTAAATCACAGAGCAGGGATAAGAGAGAGGAAAGGAGGAGGAGAAGAGAGCTGAAGAAAGAAGTCTAAGCTTAAGACAGAGATGGTTCAACCTGAGTCAGAAAAATGCCAGGGGAAAGTAAACCTGTGCTACTTCTTTAAAATGCACAGAGCTTTCACTTTAATTACTTGTGTAACTGGTGACAACTTGACAAACAATACATTTGCACACAAATGTCTCATTTAGGAAATGGGTGGCATCTGGGGAGCTCCTGTCTGGAAGCTTTGCATTAATCAAAGCCATCTGTTCACATTGCAAGCTTTATTGAAACCCAGCCATTGCAGTCTAGTTTATCCTTCTCCAGATGAGCCATTGCCTTGCCTAAAGGCTGGCGTGAAGAGGGTTTTAAGATGGAGAAATGGCAAAATGCTTTTTGTTCTTTTGAACTGTGATATTTTCTACAATATAATAGCTTTTGTGAAGAGTAAAACATTCATATGTGCAATTTATAGCATTTCAAAGTAAATCTAGATCTTTTAATGCTATATTTCAATCACATGAACTTCAATGGATTTCCATTCAACTCTTGTGGGAGCGGCAGGGGGCGAATGCACCATCTCCCTTTCTTCTCGTTCATTAAGCAAGAAAACTGATCTGCTGGTCACAGCCAAGCTCAAATTCCCCTTTCCTCAAACATTTATGAGGAAAATGCCAGCAGGCCACAGGCAACGGGACCTTTCGACTTGTTGCCTTTTCAACCCCATGGCCATTCTTGCCTTCTTATTCACTGTACATGACACTGCCTTTCTACTACGGCTGTACCACTCTAATGCAGTTTTCTGCATCTGAAAATAAGAAGATTTTCACGAGAGCACGCTTGACATGAAAGGCACTAATGATCCTGTCTTTTGGGAGGGTAGCAGTGGCCAAATGACTGTTCTGTGTGTGACTGTCACATCTATCCATATTAATAAATCCACAGGACTGTACTTTTTTTGCTGTCAGTGTAACCTGCTGGTACAGAGAGAACAGCCAACTGATGGTTGATCCAAAAGAAAATCTCTTCTTCTCCAGCCATTCCTACAAGATTATTTTTTCAAGATACCAACCTGCACTCCAAAAGTGCCAATCCTAAGTAATTCATGCCAGTGCTAAGTCTTAAAATCTTGCTTTCCTTAAAGCCGTATAAAAATATCTCAACGGGGAGATTTACTGCAGCTACTGCACAGTTATATGGCTAAAATGTTAGGCGCTACCAGTTTCCCATCATGCCCCAATACTGAGTCTTAAGGCTGTCACAAGGAAATAAGTTGGACTTATGGGAAACTGACACTGGCACAAAGAACCAACCCTTTGTTGTTTTTGGCAATAAAGAGAAGAGGATTGCTGTCAGTAAACATCTCGAGTCACTCTCTCTAAAAACTAGCGACCAAGTCCGAAACCGTGCTGATAGACTCAGATCTGACCTTCAGCAGTCATATCAAATCAATCACCAAACCAGCCTTCTATCAGCTTAAGAACATATCCAGAGTGAAGGGTTTTATGTCTCAAACAGACCAGGAGAAGTTGATTCATGCTTTCATCTCCAGTAGACTCGACTACTGTAACGGTCTTCTTACTGGACTCCCACAAAAAAGCATTAAACAACTGCAGCTCATTCAGAACGCTGCAGCTCGAGTTTTAACCAGAACAAAGAGATCAGAGCACATTACTCCAGTTCTAAAGTCTTTACACTGGCTCCCAGTCAGCTATAGAATAGATTTTAAAGTTATGCTACTGGTCTACAAATCACTGAATGGTTTAGGTCCAGAATATATGAATGACATGTTAGTAGAATATAAACCCAGTAGAGCTCTGAGATCTACTGACTCAGGTCAGATAGTGGAGCCCAGAGTTCAGACTAAACATGGTGAAGCAGCTTTTAGCTGTTATGCTGCACACAACTGGAACAAACTACCAGCAGAACTGAAATCAGCCCCAACTGTGAATATTTTTAAATCCAGGTTAAAAACACTTCTTTTCTCCTGTGCTTATGATTGAGCTCTTTCAAAGCACTTTAAATTGTAATCTTTCATTTGCACTCTATGTCCTTTTAATGATTTTAAAGCAAATCATTATTTTATGCTGCAATCTTATTTTTAATGCTCTATTATAGTATTTTATTTCTCTCTCTTTCTATGTTTCTGTACTTTGTCTTTATTATTAGAGTGTGTGTGTGTGTGTGTGTGTTTGGGGGGGGGGGGGTATGTATGTGTTGGATGATTGGGTTTTATTTTTATTTCTCAAATTCCATGTTTTTTCAATTTTTTCTGTTAAATGTTTCTTTTATGTAAAGCACATTGAGTTGCCACTGTGTATGAAATGCGCTATATCAATAAAACTGCCTTGCCTTGCCTTGCCTTTGTCATGCCGCCTTATTCAGTGGCACAGCCTGAAGTAAGAAATAATTAGACAGTCATACAGCTGTGGCAGAGAAGCACTGCATGACATGAACTATCATCTAGTTATGATTTTTAACACCGCTCTCTCCCATCAAATAATTGCACTTTTCCAATTCTGATTACTAGGACTTCTCTAATTGGATACATCCTTTCATCCATCCATGCATTGGGCCACAACATTAGAAATACTGAGGTCATAACTCCAAGCAGTCACTCCATCCCTACATAGTGGAGGTTTTTTTTTTTACACATTAAATGCTTTTTTCTTTATTTAATTAAAAACCTCTCTCTTTCTATTCCTCCTGGTTCTGTTCATTCAAGTATTTCTTCATTTTCCTTGGCGTGCACCGAAGGTCTCCACAAAAAAGATAGGGAAGACATGGCCTGCTCTGTGCCCTGTGTCGTCAATGACAGTCTTGGCTGTAAGCCTCCATACAAACCTCAGTGCAACATGGGCTCATTAGCATACAACACATGCTGCTTGCTTATGTGTGTAATTACGCAGGACCAGGTGATCACAATTTGTGAGACACACAGACTCAAAGGCTTATCGTGCACTTTTTCTTGCTGATGAATTTATCCTGTTACGACAACAGGATAAATTCAGAAACAGCGCTGGGAAATTTCTGCACAGTACAATTTACATTGGTTTTGATGGGGAAGATAAAATTGTCAGTCGAGCTAAAGCAGTGTGTGCAGTTAACTCCTATGATGAGTGTGGACATCACAACGTTTCTAAGGTATTTGGCATCTTTATGAAGGAATTATTGTAGTTACAGTTTGCTGTATCGGCAGGTCCACAATCCATTAACCCATCACTAAAGATCTGCTGTTCAACACGTTGTTGAAGCTGTTGTCCCATCTATTAAAATTAGTCACTGAATCAATTTACATTTTGCTCTCCTGCAAAACTCTTCAGGTCTTTTTAAAAACAATTTTCTATATGAAGCAAGACCTAATTAATTTAAAAAAAGAAAAGATGGGCAAAATAAGGTTATAATGATGATATGAAAAGTAATGACTTGTAAACTCAATCCGGTCGCAATAATGTGTTATACCCACATGAGGGCAGTGTGTGTGTTGTTTTGAACACGTAAATTTGGACTTGATCTGATTCTGTTCGAAGCAACATTACATATTAGTAGTGTCATTTGCTAGTTACAGCCTCCGGCCTCAGACAAGCACATTTTGTGCCGGCAGCAAAAGGCCCCTAGTATTAAGTCCTGTCTGTGGTTCATACAATACAGCATATTGTTCACTTACTGTAGTGATAGGACTAGTATAAGTGCAGAATGAAAATAATTTAAACACAAATATCAAACATGTGACACACCTTTGACCTCAGCCTCCTGTGTCCTTGTTTTGTGTATAAATAGCTATCCTTGCCCATTCATTATGGTCTGACCTTATGGCTGCAGTCTTATAATGACACTGACACTCAGACTCTGGGTTTGAAACCAGTTCAACTTTATTAGAAGAAGTAGGGGAATAAAAAAAGCAAAACAAATGCATGAAAATGTTAGGGCCTCTCGATCAAGGCGTTGATTTAGACAACAGACTGTGATTTATCCAACCTGCGGTCATCCTCTGAGTACCGTCGGAAAGTCTCTCCCAGTAGTGGCTCCAGGGCCTCAGCTGAGCGGTAAGACCGGGCTCGCACAGCACAGGCAATGACACCACCCACCACTGCCACAACCAGCACCGCGGCAACAACGGCTATGGTGATGATCTCAGACAGGGTGTAGGCACGGGCTACGGAAGAAGAGAGGGTAATTAGAGGTCATTGGATTGTTTTTTGTTTGTTATGTGTGTGCGCGCGTGCGTGCGTGCGTGTGTTTTCTACTCACCAGGCCACTGGACCTCATAGGAGTATCCCAAGTTTTCTGGGGCAGAGACAAACATCTCTGCATTGGTGACAGGAGGCCAAAAAGGAACCATGTTGAACCTGCGGTTGTGTCCAATAGGAGCGTTCTCCTCAGGGTAAACTACTTCACCTGAATAGGTAAAATAGGTTTATCCATCCAGTCATCATTCAGAGTGAGTTATGTGTGTGTGTTTGCATTTTGTTTGGTCTGTGTGTACCTGGCTGGTGCCTGCTGAGCCACTCGTCAAAGATAGCATCAGTGAAGGTGTGCAGCAGGACAAAGATGGGATCATTGGGGGAGAGGTGGGTCTGTCCACCTGTCCCATTGAGGAAGAGGTGGGCCAGGTTGTGGAGGCTGCGGATTACTGGGTCATACATCCCCTGGGGGGCGCTGTAGCCTAGAAAATATAGAACAACAAAGCCATTAAATTACAGCACTGATTTACCAAAATTAGGAACAACAAAAGCTGTGTGTGGAGCTATAACCATATGTGCATGTGGGTGGAAGCTCGAGTGTTTGTGTGCGAGCGTGTTTCTGGCATTGTGTCTGTATTTGTGCAGTCACACAGTACTTCAGCAGCACTGTGAGCTCAAAAGTGGATATCCCTCTCTGGTTGATAGGGAGGATGTTAACTCTCAAGTGCTGCTTTGATTCTGACCCTTGCACACCTTCAATGGTGTTTCTGAAGCTCTCAGAGGAGGTAGAGTAGTAAGGGGGAGTGTCGAAGGTGTTGAGCTCCAGACAGTCCAACACATCCTTTGGCTCTGGAAGCCTCTGGACCATGGGTCGTGCCACGTTGCCCGCTGGGTTCCTCCTGATGGGACTGGTCTCTGTGTCTAGGTGGTGAGGACAGAACCCAAGGTCAGAGCTATTATTATTTAACCAACACTACACCCTGACAAAAGAAAATCATGTCTGTAACTTAGCTGGAAGCAACAATGACAGCAATAGATTTTTGGTCAGGAGGGCAGTCAGACTGCAGTTCAGACTCAGGCCAGTGATCCCCACAGAAATTGAAAGGAAGATGATTAGAAATGCTGTATTATTTAACTCTCTAATGCTATGCAGGAGACTAGACTAGTTTGATCTGTCCTAAACATGACAGGATGGCAGTTTTCTCCTTATAATTATTCACTCAAAGTCAACAGTAGTGAGTGGGAGCTCTTTGACTGAAAGTTGTTTTTTTTCTCCCTCTTGCATGCATGATCTCTTTCTTTTTTGTGTGCTGTCTCTCCTACACACACAAATGCACAAGCATATAAACAGAGGGCTACATAACCGAGTTGTCTGTCTGTTTGAAGATTATTCCCTCAGATCAAAGGAACCAGTATACTGCTAGATTCCTGTCTTCAACAAGCACATGCACAAATGAGACAACCCCCCTAACCCATTTAAGGAGATGTTGCTTGTTGACGCAGGAAATACCAGGCCTGTCATGACTCTCTAAGGGGATTAATGAGACAGATCACTCACACCTTGGCTACTCAAATGTTCTACCTGTTACTAGATTCTCTCTGGCTTTTTCCCCTTATACATATGCAATTGTTCAAAAGGAACCCATTATTGTGGCTGAAATGGAGCAAATTACCAAAAGGATTGACATTTTTAATTATCCAACAGTAGCTTACAACATGAAAAGAAAATACTGTATGAATTAGGTGTGCCTGAAAACTGAAGGAAAGGTCGTGATTTAGGGTTGTAATCTGGTGCCAGTGTGCAGCGAGATCCAATCCCTGCAAATCTGATCACCCAAAGTCTATCTTATTACAGTGTCATACAGAGTTCCCTTATTGTAGTCTGAACTGCTTAAATTAATACTTGAAAAACTACTGTGCAGTACATTGCAACATTTATTATAGCTGTAGCCATTAATGAGAAAATTACGCCCACTGAATCCAAATTTTGAAAGATGCGATGCGCAGTATTAAAATGCCGACAGCAACTGAGAAGGTGTTTAACAAGTATAGTCATTTCTAGCAAACTGTAGTAATAGCGAGCAATACTGAATGCAGCACAACAGCTGTGAGGTATTATTTATAGCAGCTTATGTTCTACATGCTCTCTTTACAAGCTCTTTGCCCTCTTTTCTGATGCAGCTGAGACTACCCTGTATATCAACGGCGCTCTCACGTACACTGAGCCATACTGACTGTTTCTGTGGTTTCTGTCCTTACTGTTGCAGATAGTGCCCAAACTGTCGTAGTCATCCACGCTCTCACAGATGACCCTCCACTGGGAGAACAAAGAGTTGGTGCTGATAGAGTTCAGGTCGAAGGTGCTCCTGGCTCCCAGCAGGTCATCAGTGCAGACGTCACACTCACTGCCTCCAATGGCAAAGTTCCAGTAGGGCAGGGCGAAAGTGGGGTTACCCAGCATGTCCTGCATAGATGCAATAAATAAAGAAGGCAGGTTCATGACTCAATAGATACATGTGTGTGTGAAGAATAACATTTCTTGTGTTTGTGTTGCATGAACTGGTGCAATTTAATCTTTCCTTCTTGTATTACATTTTCTTTGCACTTTCATAATTCTTTCATATACTTACCATTTTCTGCCACTTGCCACCTTTATATTATATTATATCTCACCTCTGTCTTCTCTTCTTCCTTTCCTCTCCTCCTTTATCCTCCAGATGCAGGATGGACAGATACATTTCTGCTCTCTCTCCATCTCTCTGAATCCCAGTGCTCCTTCCTCCCTCCCCTTATCATCCTTTCTCCTATTATTATTTCCTTTATCCACTCACTCCATCAACCTCCTCTTCCTCTTTTCCTTCCCGCATTCCCTCTACTCACCTGCATGTCTCTTTCCAGTTGCAGCAGGTGGAAACGGTGCCAGGTGACAAAACCTGGGCCCTCATGAGAAAAGTCTACACCTCCAAAGCTGGTCTGGCCCGGCCCCAGGAAGGTCTTACTGACAGAGTAGTAGTGACTCCAAACAAAGTAGTTGTAAATGGTGATGTTCTCAAACTGGGGGGTATTGCCATCAGGCCCAAGTACCTCCTGGTAACTATAGAAGAGAGGAGAAGTGTGTGAAGTGTTATGCCACAACTTTTTAGATACTATATGTGCATTTCATTTCTCACAGTAGCTGCTTAGGGGATTTCAAATGTTAAACCTTTCACTAAGAACCTGGGCGTGGCTATTAATACAGGAAAAAATTTAATTTTTGATGAGGCGGTTAAAAGGGTTGCTCTACCTGCAGCTGACAATTGCTTCAAAGATTAATCTACAGCAATCCTCACATGACTTGGAAGGAGGTTATTCAAAGATTTATGTACTGTTACTTAAAAGATTATAATTCCCTTTACTCTTGCCGAACTAATAATTTGCACTTCTACATGACCTGCACCTGCACAGAGAGCTGCAGGAAATGTTATTATTCCAAAACACAGCACGAGTTAACTCATAGCTATATTACTGAGCTTTCAACTGCCAGACACAGCTAGAGTGAGCCTGCAGGGCTTGGCTGTCTGTTCCACAGATTTGATACAAGAGCAAAGACTCCTTTGAAATTACATCATCAGTCAATTTTAAAAATGTCCTAGCATTGTTATTATTATAATTATGCCCATACAAAATGATTAGAGTAAAGTAATGTCCCATATGTTTCAATACCGTCTTGTACAGATGACCAGGTCAGGATGGACAGTCCTTTTAGATTGGTCCAAAGCGTTCACAAATGCCTGCTTCTCAGCTGAACTCATCTGCATTATATTCCTCCTCACTGGAGCAAAGTTAATGTGGTGGAGGAAGACAGGGGGCGAAGGAAGAGAGAGAATGAGGGGTTGTTGAGGTGTAGGAGGAATTATGGAAGAGGGGAGGAAAGAAAAATGTTATAAAAAATTAACAGACATTTCCTTTAAATGTTGCCTTCATTCCCTTGGATGATGTATTCTCTTTGGGGGTACAGTCGGAGATAGGCATTGTAAGTTGACTTCACAAGTCCAAAGAGCATCCATTCTCTTACCCACAGAGATCCTCTGATCACAGTTCGGTCCAGTCAGCCCATTTCGACATCCCCCACAGTTGTAGCCACTGAAATTCCCATTACACTGGCAAGTGCGGTTGAAGAATCGCAGCGGCCACCTCTCTCTGTCATCGCGCCCAGCATAAGGGTACTGAGGTCCGTGGCGCCGGTTGTCTGCTGCAATGGACACACACTGCCCCCTTCCTGTGCTGGAGCCACACTCGTCCCCCACTGCCCCTGTAGGGGACGGGCAGCACTGGCCGCTCTGCAGCCCTGCAGTGGTTACACACTCACGAGGGAACTGGGCCAGAGTTAGAGTGGCACACAAGACCACCACCAAGAGACTCACTCTCCACATGCTGCCAAAATCCAGAAAGAAGAAACATGTCAGGACATGAGGCAAGTTAGATGGGAAAATAGGGTAAGAATAAAGTAAGACATTTAGAAACACAGTAGACATGTTTTAAAGGGCAGCAATTATTGTTTTACATCCATGAAGCCATCCTTTTTTAAACCATTTATCATGTTCAAATTTGTAAGGTGCTGGAGCCTATCCCAGCACACATTTGGTAAGATGAAGACAAAAAAAATGCAATACCCTTAAGAAGCTCAAGAGCAACTCACTCACTCTGTGTTCACTTGTTAAAGCCAATTGTCTTAACATTACTCGGAAATGTCCCTTCTTACACGCCCCTGCAGGCATCGCGAGTCATTATTCATAATTCACAAAGCCATTAGCTTTCAACTCTTACAAGTTCAGAACTGCTTTCAACCTTTTTGTACTTAGATTTAGTTGTCTTTTTAAGTTTGTTGATTAGGAATGAATGACAAAGTGACTAATTTGGCAGGAGCAATTATTTTACTACCAAACATGGATAACAGCCACCCGAGAAAAATAATGCAGTTTTATAGTTTGAAACTTTGCAGAGATACTACATATTGTGAATGACTGAATGCACCACTCAACCATTATACTTAACACACAAGTGTAATTTTGCCCATTGGTTAAATTATTTTTACATGCACCTTCAGGTTGTAAACCTTCTCATTCACAGTGTTAAATTGTGAGATTTTTTTCATTCTACAGCTCATTATGTTAAAACTGTGTAAAGTACTCCCCTACCTCTCAATGTGCATGTTGCTCCTCTCTGTACGTTGAACTGTAACCCCCAAGAGTCGGCCCATTCCCCTCTCCTGGCTTAAATAGCTATTGAGCGCATGACCAGACCTTACTGGAGCTTGTATTAGCACACACACACACACGCACGCACACAAACAGAGTACACACACAGTACAGATGGATACACTTGAGGGTTCAAGTGCTTTCTAAAACACTCATTCATAAGCCTTGTGATCATAACCCAAATGACGCCAGTCTGTGTGGTTACTCACACGATAAAAGACCTTGAGATAGCATTCATGCTTAAGTCATACTTGCGTAAATTTAGTCATTTTAAGCCAAGTAACTGGATGGAAATGGTTTGTTATCAGGTGTCAGGGGAAAAAAATATTTGATAATTTGTGTGCACATATGAATCATTTCTTCTCTCTAATTACTTAATTTGTGGGCTCAAATGATCAAATATTTTTAAACCGTGCCCTGCAGCAAAGGCTACAGAAAAATCCATATTGAGAGACAAGAAAAAACACATAATCAATATTATAATTTTAATTCAATACTGCTCGAATCACAAATGATGATACAAAGGTCAGGAATTATGTAGAATAAAAATCTAATCAAGTTTTAAAACCTCATCTCGAAAACAACACATTTTTTTTTTTTCTTGAAGGATAGTCTTGTACATTTTAATGAGACTGTGCAGATGCGGTGCTCTGTGTTACTGCCAAAGAATGTTATGAATAAAACAGGGAAATTGCTCTTGTCCGCTGCCCCTTTTACATTGTTTTCAGCAGTTTTGTACAGCATAACTGATGTGGTCAGCATGTAAAAACGTTCCCTAACAATTTACTTCTAACCTAAAGCGCTTACAGAAATCAACTAGATTCACATTTTTTTATGACATGTACTCACTCCCACATGCACTGAGTAATTTAAAACATGCTCCTCCTTCTCACTCATTAACACAAGTGTGCTCACCTGTTGGTGCACACTGCTTCCTCCACACATTCACACATTCAAAATGTGTTACCAGTGTCTCTTTCTTTCAATTTACAGACATTCTCACACAGACAGACATACACTCATACACACTGAATACAAATGTGTAACATATACAGTAGTAATTATAGTCTGAATCCAAGGCAGTCTGTGTTGGGTTAGGGTTTGAGAATTTAGGGTAAATAATCAGGTGTCTGGGTAAATTGGGATTGGGTGCAGGGGTGGAGAGTGGCTTTTTGGGCTTCATTTAGATAGCAACAAACAGTTGGAACCCCTAGAGAATAGAAGTCCTGAGGTCTTGTGAGGAATCTGGTCCTGGTCCACTGTTGGCCGACTCCTCAGTGGAGCTGGGCAGGAGGTCTGACATGGGTATCACATGCTCCTCTTCCTGCTGCTCTTTGTTTTGGGCCAGGGTTGAAGCCACATCAGATGGGTCAAGCGCTATCCTGTTAGAGGGGACAGTGGAGCAGTTCGCAGCAATTTAAAAGTTGTAATGGCGAAATTGCAGAAAAGTAAAAGACATGGCTGTTTGATGTCATCAGGTGGAATCGATTTAATACAAATAAGGGTTACATTCTGCTTTAATTCATCTTAATTTGTCATGGTTATAGTGGTTGTCGAATTGCTGTTGAAAATGCTGCTGAGAGCAACTGCTAATATTCTTGCTGCAAGGTCTGTTTATTTAATGACTTCCACACCAGATGGAGAAGCTCACAAACTGTGGTGGAAGGAGAAATGCTGGGAGGTAATGGCGCAGCAGGATATAAATAGATCACTTGACATAATTGACTAATTGCAGGTGACAGCGTCCTGTGTGAAAGAATTTCTAAAAGTGCTGCATTTGTTTTAGCATTTCAATCCACGTGTACACCAAGAGGCTCAATCTTACC
This sequence comes from Scomber scombrus, assembly GCF_963691925.1. Taxonomy (NCBI): domain Eukaryota; kingdom Metazoa; phylum Chordata; class Actinopteri; order Scombriformes; family Scombridae; genus Scomber; species Scomber scombrus. Next base: position 17,348,116 of record NC_084971.1, on the reverse strand, counting down.
CACAATGCATTGTGATTGCTCACCACTTAACTGTGGTGCACAATAGAATTATGCTACCTGATCTTGATGCCACCTCCTTAGGTAGGATTCAGGATGTTTTGATAATGCTTTAAGCAAATTTGGGTTTGGTTATTATACATTTTTCACTGTAATTCATCCATGCAAGACTCACAGAGCATATAATAAGACCTATAGTGTACAATATAATCAGGTTTTGTGTGATAAACAATTTTTCAGATTTTCAGTATTTATTGAATAAACTTGTGGGCCTCACTAACTTTTAATCATTAGTACTGCTTAATAGCCATTTTTTCCCACTCCCATTTTTTTTGTGCTCATCATAAGACCCTTCCTCCCTGCTCTGCAAGTGACTACATGCATGATGTATGGTGCTACATATTAACGAGTGCCAAGGAGAAATGATGCAAAGCCTGTTAAACAGCTACAGAAATACAAGCTCAGCTGGCTTGCCTCAGGACTGTGCAGCTGTCAAAGATGCAGATACAGTTCTTCTTTTTTATTGAAAACACACCATTTTGTGTATGCAAATATACCACATCTAATATGATTCAGTAGTTTATATTAAAATACCAGGCTATATAAATATTGCTTTTGTATAAATACAATGATTTGTCTGCTGTTTGAAAGACGTCATGATGCAGAAGACCTTTTACATTCCAAATCATACATGATTTCCATAAGAGCTCTCTCATAGCTTCCACATTTACCCACTGTACCCTGATTTTGCTCTATTTGAACCATGGCTTCTGGCATCCTCGCATGTACTGCACAAGGAACATCTCTCATTGTTGAGATAATGATGGTGGTGAAGATGTGACTTTCTCACAGTATTTGGAAAGTGACTTCTGTTCTGTGTCTGCAGCAGTGTTAGTGATTCCCTCCTCCAATGACAACTGGATTGACGCAACTACTCTTAACAAGGACACATTTCAAGATGACTGTGTCGACTATTTAATAATTCAGTGTCGCTTTGTTATTATCTGTGCAAGGCACGCATCAGATTTCTCTATGTCTCTTGCACACTTTAACTTGCACAGTCAAAAGATTTATACTCATATGGTCACATACAGTACATCCAATCTCATCTGTGCACACAAGTTTGTTTCTATACATACTCTTTTTCTTTCAATTTCTGTCTTGATTTCTTTCTGGTGTTTCCTCTGTTGTCACACATGTGCTCACCCGACACTCTCACATGGTCACTCCCAGAGCACACACACACCTTTGGCTTATTATTGATCCAAGGGTGCTGGTCTGATTAGGAATAATAGTGGTATTACCCAGTAATGCTCAGGGTTCACAGGACTCATACTCTCATGTGACGCAGTGAGCAGCCTCTTGAGCGCATAGCTTACAAAACAGCCAGGAGGGAATCAGCTGAGAAGCACACAACTGGTTGTTCCTATGAACCACAAGTTTTCAGGTCAGTGCGCCACATTTAGTAGGCTGACAATGGGCAAGTCTGACATCCGGCTAGTGTTAGGGACAGGGAGACTGAAGTCAGTTTGGCGGTAGCAGGATATCATACTCTAGGAGGGAATCTGAGAGTAACAAAGGAAGGACTGCAGAAGAAACCTGAACACTTTACTAACAGCTCCCACTGAATTGAACACATCAATTTCTTCAAGATCTTCAATCTATAATGAAATCTGGTGAAAGCTAACAATCAGGTTTTTGTCACTGTTCTATTAAATGTATTAAAAGCTATCCAGCACTTTTGGATGTACACACTCTCAGTTGTGCTTATCTGCATTGACATAGTTTAAGAAATGTTTTAAATGTGTAAACATACAGATGAGTGACAATTTAAAGAAAAAACTTAAAAAACACATAAAATGCAGATTCATCCATACATGGCACAATGGACCACTGACTAATGTGAGGATATATCAAAGAAGAAGTAGAAGTAAATACACAAAATCATTTGAGGTCTTATTTTACAACTAATTTTTACTCTACAGACAATCCTCTAATGTTCGTTGTCCCAAACATCTGACAACCAGAGGTCAATTTTCAATTTGATACAGGGGTCCATATGTATAAAACCTCCATTCTTATTGGGTTAAAATTTCTTCTTCCTTAAGGTCCTTCAAAGGCTTTAGTTTTGTTTTTATAATGCTGTTTTTTTTTTTTTTTTGTAACAGCGTGGCTTTGTTTTTTAAAAATGTTTATGTACATATGTATGTTGTTTAGGTAGAGATAATCTATAACCCTGTATGGGTTGTTTCCCCTCTCTGCACATTGATTTCTTTTTCTTTGTTGTTTCTGTGCATTTGTTTGATTTGAACCTGTGTAAATGAATAAACTCAAACTTAACATGATGTGAATTGGCCTTCACAGTCACCAGATCTCAACAAAATCTCCACAAAATCTATGGGAAACTGAGGAACAACACTTTCCACAACCATAACTAAAACACTAAATGAAGCAATATCAATTTGAAGAATGGCATTCATTCTTGGTAATTCCAGGGATTTGGAGAATCTATGACAAGGAATACTGAAACAGTTCTGGAGGCTTGTGGTGGCCCAACACCTAATTAGTAAACTTTGACATCCATTTATATGCTTGCATGTACTGTACGTAGTTGTATATATTACCACTGCAGATGTCAGATGTTTATATGTTAACATACTGTTGAGTGTCCCCATTGCCTGCAGGAAGCGTGTCGTCACTGCAGTCACCTCCTGTAGCTGCCTCTGGTTCAACACACCCTTCCTCACATGCCCGCTGTAGGGCCACAGCACTGCATACACACATACACACAAACACATACACAAAATCTCGTTATCTGATATTACTGTTGTTGCTTACCACTGGCCTTCTACAAATTATCAACATCTTGCATTGGGCCATGTGGAAAAGTAACAATAGAAAAATGTTACAGTTTATTACTGATGAAAGATCATTCTCTATCTGTGAACAAAGGGAGACATATTGAACCAATACTGAGCACAGTCTCCTCATTTCATCTTCTATCAGTGCAAAAATGTTAGCTGCAGCTTGGGCAACATCAGAAGTAATCATGTACTAGCACTGCTGTAAGTCCCATCTGTGATTGTAACGCTGTTGGTACTACAGCTAACAATTAGATGGCTTATTTCAGCTATTAGAGAAGAAGCAGTGGGATGTGGTTGGTACCAGTGTGAATGCAGACTCAGTATTGTTTTGATTTCCATTCATAGAAAAGTAAAGAGAGGAAAGGAGTCTGTTGAGTGAGCTCACAAATTCATGTTCTGGTAAGATTAGGGTTGGGATGAAAAATCTATTTTTATATGACTACAGGATGGAAAGATACTGGAAATAATATTGGCTAGGAGTTAAGCAGTATTAAGTAAAGAACATTTGGACAAAACACCACTCTACATAAATTAGACTGTGAAACAACTCTTTTGGATGTGGAAAGAAATACATTTTGTTGGATGCTGAAAATAATGCTGCCTACCTGTTTTTGTTACGACATTTAAGGAAATAGATGATAATGACAACTGATTCCAAAACCAGCAAGACTGCTGCCGAAATAGCCCCGATCTTCCATGCTTCCAGGCCCAGCTCTTTTGTCTCTAATCAGACACATTAAAAGCAGAGAGAGAGAGCAAGAGAGGGAGGGGTAAAGGGTAGGAAAGCATTAGATTTAGAGGTGAACATAAATTGAAAACAAGTAATCTCATGCACTAACCTTTCTACAACTAAATCAACTGTCTCTCATTTACACATAAAAAATGTTGTATGTCTCTGACATTCCATTTCTCAAAGGAGTGTGCTTGGATATAGATGATCTATTTTAAGTCTTATATTGTGATAGGATGGTCAAGCTTTTGGGTCTTCCCATACCAGCCCACCCTAGAAATGGTCTGACTGTGTAGTTAGGCCTACTAAGGCTGCTCAACTGCTTATTAAAATAGAACGTTAACTTGGCCATCCTCATATTTTGTTTGCAGAATCACAATGATGTTTTTTTCTTCTTTATTCTACCTAAGTTTTAAGCTGCAGAATATCTTCTATAATATGTACCCAAATCCATTTATAGCCTAAAACACAGTTCTTATACTGCACTTGACAAGGTAAAATTATCTTGATTTTGAAAGAACTAATTTAATTCCCTTCACATTTTAGACATTGAGACATTAAGAAACCATTTGATTGTCAGCAGAAGAGTTCTCGAGAACCCCATAAGTCATCTTACTCCTTCTTTTTGTGTTTTGATACCTGCTTATATTCCATTTTACCTGTTGTTCCCGCTGTATCTTCCACCAGCTCATTGGCCTCCCCCAGTACCTCCCCCTCTGCCTGAGGGGGTACAACCAGAACATCCTTAACAGAAATATCCAGTGTAGGTTGGGCCACAACAGGGTCATGTAGCAAAAGGTCATCAGTGGGGGTAGTTATCTCATTTCCATGGTCAGATTTCTCACCACCTAGGGTATTTTCTTCTGTCTCCACCCCACCTAGGGATGGCTTTGGGGTGGGAGCCTGGTACTCAGGGCTCTGCTCTTCAACACTATCCTCAGGCTCTGGGGTAGAGATCACCAGCACATCTAGAAGAGGGGTTTGGTATGTGACACACACGTGAAAATTAAGCCAAGAGGCCAAAGTTTAGGGTTTGTCGAGTGGACCTATGGAATGTAGAATAATGCATAGATGTGCTACAGCTGAGAGTGGTAGCTGGGTCATGATTTGTATGTGTCTGCAAGCTAACTCAGTGTCATTGTGTCTCTACAGTGCAAAATGTGCGTACAGCATATCAGTCTTTGCATGTATCAAAATAATCACTGGCTTTTAAGAGAATTTTAGAAATTCAGACTGATAAATCATTAATGTTCATGACAAGATATTCTGAGTAAACATTTTCTCAAGTGCTTTCTATCAAAAGCTTGTCGGATGTTGAAAACATTTCAAGGCTGCACAGACAACACAACTGGGCCAATTTTTTGAGTTACAATACCTCTGTTTTCCAGGATCTGGGCTGGTAACTAATATTGTTGTAAAATGTATTAAAGGAGCTCATAATCCCCATTCATGAGCTTTGTTCTCTTTAAGTAGGTTAAGATGCAAACAATGCCAGCTTTACTAAAGCTACTGGGGCTGATGCAAGTGGATGTTTAAAGACAAATACCGCTGAAGTTTGGGTTTTTGTGACCCAAATTATGAGCCGGTTTTGCATATTCAACAATTCAGATAGTTATTAGATAAGGACGAATAGGATGAAATTTGGAGCCAATAAAATAAATCAAATCAATAAAATGGGACATAATCTAGCCACAGGGTTTGGATCTTTTAAGGTTTCACACACTGTTTTTTAGTTCATTGCATGAACATTAACTACATTTTTGCAGCTCTACCAATTAGAACTGTATGTATCTCACCATGATCCTCTGTTTCACTGCCATGCGAGGTCTCCAGTGTAATCTGCTCCTCTTCTCCTGCTTCTTGGTCACCCCCCTCATTTACCAATGCCTCTGATTCTTCCTTGATTACACTCTCTCCATCTCTTTCACCTCCTGCTGCTTCCCCCATTTCTGCTCCTACTGCTTCTGCCTCTTCAGTAGCTCCTCCCTCCACCACTAAATGGCCTTGTTCATCTTCCACTTTCTGTGAAAGTCCCTGTCCCTGTCCCTCAGTGTCATTCACTATGTTAATCTCTTCTTCCTCTACTGGCTCCCCTACTACAGTTTGCGTGGTCTCTACTTCATAATTATCAGAGGGCAGTATTACCACCTCACTTTCCATTTCATCTACCTGTGTTTCTTCCTCCAGATCTTCTTCCATTCCCCATGCATCCTCTATCTGCTCCACATCACCCACTCCGAGGGTCATGCTAGGGTCAGATTCTACCACAGTCTCCTGCTCTGGCCATCCACCCATGGCAAACTCTACAGCAGCTGGAGATTCCTCTGCCTCCTGTGTTTCTTCTTCAGCCTCTCTCTTTTCTTCTGACAATACAATCTGCTCATTGTTGGCCTCCACCCGTGCCTTCTCTACTGCTAAATCCCTTCCTGTCTCTACTAAAGCAGCTACAGTTTCCTCTACAACCTCCTGACTGATTTCGGTGTCTAGAGACTCACCGATAACCTCCACCCCCGCTGCCTCTCTGCTTCCAGTTTCTACACCTGCTGTGGTGTCTTCCACAGATCCAACTGCAGTTTCCCCCTCTCCCTCTCCAATTCCATCTCCCTCCTCAGCTGCATCTTCAAATGAATCCATCTCCGTTACCTCCTGCTCCTCCTCAACACCAGCAACCCCTCCCTTGGTGGCCGTATCTTCGCCCTCCACCTCCTCCTCCTCCTCCACTGCCTGCTCCAATACCTCTGCTGCAGTATTAGCTTCAGTCTCTCCTTCTTTGGTCCCCAGGGTATCCTCCTCAACCTCTTCATGTACTGTTGCCTCATCCATTTTTCCTTCGCTTCCTCCTTCCACTTGCCCTAGAGCTGCCTCTACCACCCTCTCCAGCAGCTCCTTTAGCACTTCCTCTGCTCCACGACCCTCCACCTGCTCAGAGGCCTCCTGCATAGCCTGTTGCACCTCTTTCAGGCTAGGAGGGGCCACCACTGGCACCACCTCAGCAGGGGGCAGCTGTGTTTCCTGGTCTAAGGCCTGGACATCTTCTAGGGGGAAAGTAGATGATTGGATGGAGGTAGGCGGACCTAAGGACATAATAATATATTTCTGGTGTGTTGTAGCAGCTAAGACAAGACAAACCTGCAATATATCAGTGATCAGTGGTTTATTGATACTGGTGATGAAGGAATCTAGTGACATGTAGTGTCATTACCATTGATTGGTTGATTGATTGATTGATTGATAATGTAATTAATGCATTCCTTTGTTTCAGTAGATTCAATCACACATTTATTCACTCATTTATTCATTGATTTATATTATAAAGCCAGAAAGAGTGTAGTTATACGTACATCACATGCAGGTGCAAAATTTAAATAATGTTCATCAAGATACAAAGATATCGTCACACATAGGTCACCCTACCTTCAGATGTGCAGTGCTGTATCAACAAAACAGCTAGGAAACCTTTCAAAAAGCAGTACTCCATGTTTTCAGAAAAAACATAAAAAATATATATACTCCAAAACAATTCCAGTCTCTCTTAGGAAAATACTCTTTACTTCCTTTCGTTCCCCAAGTCCTTCTCAAACGTCAAGTGTGTGTGCACACCACCACCAGACTGAATGCGTAGACTCTGGATGGTTGGACAGTAAATTGGGCCTGAGCAGGGAGGGCAATGTTAAAAGGTGACGCCGAGATGAGGGTGGGTGAAAAAACGGACAGCGCCATGTTAAATATTGCCACCCCGGGCTGTCTTCGTACCACCAGGTGTCTCTTTGGGAGTTTGGGGTGGGGGGGAAAGTAGCACCTCATTGTTAAATGATTTTGAGACCCTTACAAGGGCTGTGGTGAAGCTTGGGCGGCATGTCACACACAGAGTGAACTCTGGAGGAGCAATTATAGGTGGGCTGTGAGTTTGGGGCGTGAGTGATGCCACCATTAGGCCTTGAGATAGAGCTAGAGAAAGTAGATTTGAGTGTGACGCAGAAATGCTGTAGGCAAAATATTTGATAATATTATAATGTACCTTACAGAAAGTCTTGAGTCTCTTGAGTTTCACACAGATGTTTCACGCAGGACACATGAAAAGGCTACCCTTGCATGTGTAATAAAGATGTTTTTAATCATTTTCTATGGCTTTTCCTTCTACTACTACATCACTTCTATGGCACCAGTCTCATGTGCAGGGCTAGGATTGGAAAGCCACAGTCAGGCCTCATAGTTGTCAACTGTTAGATTATCTGACAAAGACATCCATGTCTATCATGTTATGTAATACAAAGAATGTTTGTTTCACATGGATGTCCCTGTTCAGTCTCGTGATGGCATGGTTAGTGTAGGAATACACAGAAATTGGAAGTAGGTATTACATTAATTGGGATCTATCTGCAAATGTACAGTGTCAGCCACAGTGTATTGCTAGAGGCATTGAAAAATCTCCAGTTGAGCCTTTGTGCAGCAGTTTATTTATATTAATATCCAGGTTAGCATCACTGAGACTTCCCAAGAGTACACAACAAACACTTGGACAGAAGTGTTTAAATTTGTCTCTCTGGATACAGCCAAGTAGAAATTGAGCATTTGTGTTTTCTAATCACACGTTTGTCTTAATCAGTGGAAATTATTAAATATATATTACATAATATTAAATAAAATATACTTTCAGTGGGTAGTTCAGGACTAAAAGACTGAAGGAACCAAACAACCTTAGTGCTGTTTATCCTCAGTAGGGTTAGGGTTAGGGTTAACAGGGTCTGGGTTGTTTCTGAAAGGGAAGGGGTAGGCCTGGTTTTTGGCCACACTGGTGGCATGGCTAATGTCTGTCTGTGAGTCAGTCCACCACTTTTGTCCAGACTGAAATAAATCAGTCTGAAATAAATCAACTGTTATATGGATTTCCATTTCATTTGACTGAGAGGAGCCCAGAGGATGAATCCCACAGTCTTTCAGGTCCTCTGACTTTTCTTCTGCTGCCATAATGGTGTTGACTTTTGTTTTAAGTGCAATGTCTTTGTTATCTACTGGATGGATTGCTATGAAATGTGGGTAGGCTACATTAGTTCATGTTCCCCTTAGGATGAATTTAGGATTAATAAGATTTTGAATCTTTCGTTCTGCCCTGACTTCTCCTCTAGTGCCATCATTAGGTCACAGTTTCAATTTGTCCAATACTTTGTTTTGTGTCCATTCAGTCCAATAAGACTTTTTCCAGGTTTACTTTACTGCTCAATATTTGCAGTAGTATTTCCCCCACTGTCCCCACCCGCAAATTCCTCTCAGCCCATAGACTTTAGATTTTTGAATCGCCTGTCTCAGCTTGAGGAAAGTTTCACAAATATAAAACCTTCATGGATCAAAAATTCATAAGAGAAAAAGTCATAATTGACCTTGTTTGTAGTCTGAGGTGTCCCGTCAACAGTTTTAGAGACACCTCTTTTACTCTTTTTAAAAAGATCTTTATTGAAATTTATACACAAAAAACAGTAACATACAAAGTACATTAAGTGTGACCAGTGACAAGGTGCAAAACATCCATAAAGTGGACACAGAGTTCAGGTATAACTGTATAAAGTGCTGTCAGTTAATAAGCCCAGTATGTTCCAGGGGAGGTGCTTAGATTTGTCCAGACTTCTCCTCATCCGGAGGTCAGCAAGTGTCTGTTACAGTCTGCTGTATAATCATAGCACATATTCTTTTCCACAGTCTTAAACATACAATATCTATGTGGTCTATGGGGAAATTGCTTTTTGGACCGCAGAGGTATTTTTTACTGCAATACTAGAAGTGGCCACTGGGGAAAATTGGCAGCAAGGCTTAGCAGCAGAAACCTACCCAGCTCTTATAATACATCCGTGGTTGTTTCCCTGTGATCTGCCCAATAATAGTAGCCCTTCTGGCGAGCTTTACTGTATCTCGCCTTTCAACAAAATCAGCTGATCCTGACCAAAGGCTCCATTGATTCTCATGCCAAAAGACCAGCGTGACAAAACTATAAACCTGTGTCATGGAACCAATGAGACTCCTTGACCCACCAGCTTGTTATCTTACTGGCTCCTCAGCATGAACACTGACAGTCAGCTCAAAGCTATGAAACCAACTACGGAAATAATGGAGACTTTTTCTTCACTGTCAGTGTTGCTATAAGAACATGTCAGTTTTGTTCTCTGTGGTCTTTGTGTTGTTTTTGAAGCTGCGGGGGGTGCTGCACAGTGATCTCTGCTTCAGTTTGATTTACTTGACAATTCAATGCCAAATCTGCACTTCTGCATATCAAGAGCCTCTGTTCTCTGTCTCAAAACAAACCATAGATAGAAACAGAGACTTGAGCTCTTCAGAGGAGCAACAAAACATAACTGAATTGTTTTCTTGTCTCTGCTTACTTTGTTGCATTCCTTTGAATTCTATCCAACTTTCAATTTACTGATCTCTCTCTCTATCTCTCTCTCTTGTTCTCTCTCTCTCTCTCTCTCTCTCTCTCTCTCTCTCTCTCTCTCTCTCTCTCTCTCTCTCTCTCTCTCTCTCTCTCTCTCTCTCTCTCTCTCTCTCTCTCTCTCTCTCTTTCTTTCTCTCTCTCTCTCTCTTCCCCCCTCCCTCTCTCTCACTTTCTCTCATTTGTGACTGCAGGAGATTAGGTCTGAAAGGTTAATACAGTCACATGAGCTTCACATTGTGCTTTGTGCTACCATGCAGTAGCACTTCATACTTGGCTTGTGACTGGTCTGGAGAGGGGGATTATTACAATGATGCATACTGTATATTGTCTACATACACATTCAAACACACAGCCACTTCACCATCTTCACCTCTATGTCTCAGCTGCACATATACTGTACACACACACATATGTATACAATCACATACAAACTCAGGAACACTTACTGCTATCAGCACACTCTGTAGTAATGGAAAACTGTATCAAAGTGGAGCCTAACTCATAAATGTGTTTAAGGTCTAGTTTGTAATTGTGTAACTTTGATTTATAAAAGATACACTCTCCACAGCATTAAGACAAAAGAAAGTATTTTTAGGTAATTAAGAACAAACTTAAGACATGAAATCATACATTTCAATCATCAATGACCCTTAAATGCCTCGCTCTCTCTTTTAAGTGGTAGTTTTCCCTCAAGTACCTCTCTGCAGTTAAATCATCCCTGTTACATTTTATTCAGTAAACCAAAATTATCTTTGTGAAAGTGAAACTGCTGCATGGTGTGTAGCTTCTCAAGCTTTCTATGTTTAGGTCTGGGAGGAGCAGCAGCCTGTGCTGTGCTGTGAGGCCATAGGAGTTGCTCTCTGTATTTCACATGTCAGTGTTGGAATTTCAGATGTGCTCTCCATGAAAACAGGGCGGTGGAGGTGCATAACCAACACTAACCTCTACCCTGGCCCACTGGCTGTACACACCAACACCAACTACTCATCAGCACTAAAAATATGGCACAAAGTCACTTTCAACACTTGCATTTTTGGGATGTGACACTCCCCTTGTGATTTGGACAAAAAAAAGTTTCTGTCATCTGTCAACATGAAACTAAATATGAGTAATAAAAAGATAACGCATTATATAATATGAAGGTTGGACAATTTCGCCAATTTTGCAAATCTACAGTACCAGTGAAGAATGTGAACTTTTGACTCAGGTACTGTGTATGGTATTTCTTCTTTTGTCATGTTTCAGTTTGTTGCATGACTAAAGATTTAACCATTCCCAGAGCAGAAATAGAATTTGTCTTTTTGTTTGTGATTCTGTTAGGAACCTGTATTTTTATCTTGGTGTCAACGCTAAATAACCCAGCCAACCCATTCAGTCACACAGCTGCATCCCCCTACGTTTCTGGATCAGCAGGTCCAATCCAATTTATGCCACCAATCAGCAAGCATCAGCAGCAGCACCGAAGAGGTGCAGATGTAGATGCACCAATGTACGCCATCTACAGGCAAGGAAAGTAATCGCTTCTGCAGTTTGATGTAATGATCAACCTGTAGGCAATGAATGTTACAACATTTTTAACCCATAATACAATTATACATTTGTATTATTTTATTTTCATTACAAGGGGTAAAATGTAAATCCTCAAAACAATACCATCAGATACAGTAGTAACTTTATTTTAATTTTATTTATTTATTTTTTTTTATAGTTGTTGCGTTCTCTGCCAACTCAGTCCGGAGTCTCTGGACTCATAGAATTGTCTGGATTTTCTGTACTTTGCTGCCCTGATGACCTGATTCAAGTTTGCACTGACTGATCTAGAGTAAAAGCCAGTTTATCACTGTACATTCTGGGTAAGATTTGCCTTTTGAGTGTGCATTATGGTTCACTTGCCTTCTCAGACAGTGAAGGGTCAACCACACAAAAGGCCACTTGAGTCTTTAGAGTAATGGAACAGCACTTAAAATGGTAGCAGGGATTCCCCCAAGGAGGAAGTCAGCAAGTGCTTATTAAACAACCCACTGAGTATAAGAGGCTGTTGCGTTGAGGTCACTGCCAGAGGCCAGCAGAGGGGGCTATCAACTTTAAATGGGCATTAATGTTGATGACATACCCATAATCCTAGATGTAATTTTCTTGCACATTAAGTGGTCATTGATCATCTGAGTGTTCTTTTACGAGTAGCATCAAGTGGTTCCTTCACCCTGCAGTGGTTGTATCAGGGTTTAATGGTATCAGTGCTAATAATTATGGCATGCTTAGTCTCTAGACGATACTTAACATATTGGCTCCTTAATTATTTATTTTTTTAAAGGTTTCCCTGTAAAAAGAGAGCACTGATATAGCAAAGAAATGTTTAAAATTAACTGTCATTCCCAATACAAGAAGAAGTTCTGTTTCATCTGTCCCCCCTCTCTCTTCCCTCCTGTACTCTCAGTCTCTCTGTCTGTAGTTCAGGAATTTTTCAAAAGGATGTTCCCCAAATATCTAGGGCATCTTTTTGGGTCACCATTAAAATGATCCTCCAAACTTATAAAACATGCAGAGAAGTTACCTTTTTTTGCATATATGGAGATCTGAGCCTTCCTGCCGACACAAACAACAACAACATCAACCAGTACCAACAACAGAAATAATGTATGCTCTCATTATTATTCCTATTTAGAGTTCTAATTTATTCGGCCTTAGTGGGGAGCAGCAGTTTCAAAGGAAAAAGCATGAAGAGTGGCTTGTTCATAAGGCACGAAAGTTAAGTCAAATTATTCAGTCTTCCCCTCTGTTTTTCCCCTCTCATTTTCTCTCATACATGAAAACACAAACACATATACTCTACATGTACACATCACTCAGCATCCCCACTTCAAGCAGTGACAATTTACAATTAATTAGAGAGATTCCATATTTCCTTGCTTGTTTATGCCTTTGCAAAGACTCTATGATCTGCAGCTCAAAGCAGAGCAGTGAAGACAGAAGCCCAAAACCTCCCCCATCAGCTCCATATGCTTGGAGCAGCCTTTATCACTGAACGATTGACAACCTCCTGCAAACTGCCAAATAAAACATCCCATTCACTCCCCCTCATACATGTACATCCAACACCAGAAGATAGCTGCTCAAGTAGTTAAGTCATCACTCATTTTGCTTTAATTTGTTTATTGTGTGTTTGTAGTTTGTTTGTTTGTTTGTTTGTTTGTTTGTTTGTTTGTTTAGATAGTATGATGATAATAGGCTCAGTTTGTCAGAGAATGACAAATGCGTAATGTGCACATCATTGATACACATTTGTTAAAGGTGTGGGTTTTCTATGTGTGAGAACTTGCTGTGAGAGAGACAGACACAGAAGTACAGAGGGAGCACATTTGTTCAACTGCTTTCAACCACTACTCTCATATGCTCACACTATTGTCTGCCAACATATTACAGCAGAATTTCTTAATTTTCTGTGATGTTAAAAAAAAAGAAAGAAACAATACCTCCCTACACATATCTGCCTCTCCTTGTAAATGGAACACTTATATAAGGCACCATTGTGGATTACATAAATGTCTCAAAGTTATCAATATTTCATCCTCTGTGCGTTTGATGTGTTTGGTAATTGGATATTTATGTTGCGGGCTTCCTCTCTCAAAACCCCCATTGCACTTTGGTATTTGTGTGTGTGTGTGTGTGTGTGTGTGTGTGTGTGTGTGTGTGTGTGTGTGTGTGTGTGTGTGTGTGTGTGTGTGTGTGTGTGTGTGTGTGTGTGTGTGTGTGTGTACAGTGTATAAATATAGTTGCAATGTGTATCTGTGTGTTTGTGTGCATTCATGCATTCTATACAGTGCAAGTGTAGGGGCACGTAAACATGCATTTGTCTTAGTGAATGCATGTATGTATGTATGTATGTATGTATGTATGTATGTATGTATGTATGTATGTATGTATGTATGTATGTATGTGTGTGCTTTGATGTTTGAGTGTGTTTCTTCCTCTCTTTGACTTTTTCTTGGAAAGACGATAGCAACCATCATCTTAATAGGTTGATTAATTAAAAAAGAGAAACATTGTCTGTCTTTGTCTGCGTGAGTGCATTTGTGTGGTAATTTGAGCCCTTTGTAACATTACACATGTAAAAGTCAAGGAGGCTCCCCACCCACAGTGTGTGTGTGTGTGTGTGTGTGTGTGTGTGTGTGTGTGTGTGTGTGTGTGTGTGTGTGTGTGTGTGTGTGTGTGTGTGTGTGTGTGTGTGTGTGTGTGTGTGTATGTAGAAGGAACAGTACTGCTATTATTGCATTTATGTGTGCATATTTTTTTCCTCCTCACACTGGGATGGTCAAGTAGAGGAGAGAGCTGGGAGGTTCGTCTGTCTTGTTGTGGTGTCTCCCAGGAGCAGACAGGGCTGGTGGTTCTTCTTTGATGAAGACAGAGAGCAAGGAGAGTAGAGAAGAAAAGGAGGAGAAAGAGTAGGAGGAGGAGCTCTTGTAAGTGACTCCTAAGTGGAAACTTGAGTCTGATAAATGTTTCACGTTTCCGACAGTTACTGTGACAAAAGAACTGTCTGTGTCTAGAAAGTATCTGATAAACCGTTGAAGAGCCGACCTGGGTATTGTAGCGGTGGTGACTGAGATGAAGACCATAGAGAGGGGAGGAGGAGTACACAACATACTGTAGATATTAATTGGATGGACGTACACTACATGATGCAACTCACATCTCGAGATGTAGTTCCCTTTTACAACCGAGCGAGGGAGCTGTTGGGTTTTAATTCAGTGATCCCAGAGGAGTAAAAGGAGTAGCCTGCCAAAGACAAAAAGAAAAAGAGAGAAAAGAGAGAGAGATGGGAATGAAGTGAGGGAGGGAGGGTGAAGCAGTGAGAGAGAGAGAAGAGGAGGGAGCCAAAAGAAAGAGCATGACTAGTACCTTCACAGTCCATTACATCACCGTTCTCTATGAGAATACTCCTCTACAGCTTACGTCAGTGGGAAAGACTCAAATCACACTGTTGGTACAGGAGCAACACCTTCATCGTGCAATAACACACCAACAAATACATTCCCTATGCTCCTAACACTGCAGAAGATGTCCATCACTTACTTTGGCTAATATGAGATGTGGACATCATTTACTGTGCAGTACATTATATACTTTGAAGTTCAAACTACATATCAATGTTAAATACACTGTAGTGTAGATTAAAATGTTGTGGGGCAGCATGCATTTCATGTTGGTAGACATGAGAGCAAATGTAACTCCTCATAGCTATTCTGGTGTTCTGAACAGCTTTACTGCTCATCAGACTAACAGCACCTCTGCCCTGCTGCTGCTGATGTGCATGCCTTCGTGCCTCCTCAGCAGCTCAGCACAAAGTTGTCTGAAAGTACACATGAGAACGAGGGAGGAAAATAGGCAGCAGTAGAGTGTGAGTTGATATGAGCTCATGGGGATCTGCTGGCATGAACTGTTCAGGCATTTGTAAATATTCAGTACCCAGGTCTGTTAGTACATTGGTGCATGTGAATGTGGGGCAAGGGGTGTTACAGCCCAATGTGTGTGTGGGCTAATGATCTCAAGCACTCTTCCTCTGCCATGTGAAAGCAGCTCAGTGCCTGGAGGTCCCAGATAACCTGTTTGTGTGATTTTGCTGTGGCTGCAGATATTCCAGTCTTATCATCAATCATTAGACTTTCTTGCTAGCTGTTTGAATCCGGTTTGCCCTGCTGTGAACACATTTAGTAGAATAGGATCTGTGTGGGTATGTGTATGTGTGGGTTGGTGTGGGGTATGCATGTGTGCATGTCCCGTGGACTCAGATACAGCAACACTCAGCACTGGACATCGCAGCAGGCAGCACCTGAGAGAGATTGAAAAAGGAATGTTTGTGTGTGCATGTGTGTGCGTGTATGTGTGTGCATGGTGGGAAAGTGCTGCTCTATAAAAAAGGTGGAGAGCAGAGGAAGAAGACAGGAGGAGGGAGTGAATGTGCATTCACATCAGTGAGCACTAAACAGAGATGTACAGTAATACCTGAGAGACCCAGGGTGCATCATCTCGCAGGCGCACACAAAAAGTCACAGACACATACACACACATGCACCATCCAGGTGCAGCAGTTGGTATCTTACTTGTGATGAAGCAGCTACTCCCAGGCAGAAATAGGTCAGAGAGCCTCAAGGCCTCTAGAGTCAGGAAGGCTGGCCTCTCTCTGTATCTGTCACACACACACACGCACGCACGCACGCACGCACGCACGCACGCACGCACGCACGCACGCACGCACGCACGCACGCACGCACGCACGCACGCACGCACAAACAACACAAACAACACAAAGCTATGATGTAGTAGTGGCCCCCCTACACATTTTAATTGAATGAAAATTAACATCCAGACCCAAGTCACACCTACTGTAACCTATCATATACACATATATAGGACAAGCTACTGTCTGTAATAAATATGAAGACAATATAGAATATTTTTATTACCTCATCATTTATATCCCAGAGGGAAACCTGATATGTAAAAATAAATGCTTTGACATACAAAACGACCACAGTAAAACACCATATATATCATATCACCATCCTCTAAATGTTTTGTGTCCTACATAATTTACATGCAAGTATAGCATTGGGCAATAAAGGAACCATCATTTCCGTGCACACTTGGAGTTGGACAAACACAGACACCATAATTAGTTCATGGGTGTCCATCAGTGAGGGACCACTATTTATGGCTGACAGCAGTGATCCATCACCATGGCAACAACAGAAACTCCAACAAAAAACAAATAAACAAACACAACAGAGGCTAAGAAACTCAATCAATTGTTTGTTAAACAAAACCTGATACCAAAAAGAATCTTTGCACAATTCTGATCAATACAATGGTTCTGTTAAAGTTTTCTGTTTCAAAAGAATGAAACTCACAATCACTATAAACCCATAAACTATCATCTCTTTAAACCTATAAAATATTAACCATCTTCCATTAATCGTGTATTAACAGCAGAGATGACATTTGTAGGACACTGAGCCACTGTGGTGTTAATGAACAAAGTTTTTTGTAAAATAAATGTGAAAATAATAATAATGTCTAAAGTCCAACTGAAATTAAGTTGCTTGTTTTGTCCTCTACAGCATACATATGCTCTGTGAATCACATTTATTGTTTTTTAATGAGACAGTTTATATTTTGGATATATGGTTACATGATGACGCCCCCTACTTGCACATTAATTAGACAACATTCACTGGCAAAAAGTGCACCAACATTACTTAGTTGGTAGCTAGTTAACTGCTTAGCTGCATTATGCAAGACATCATTTAAACACATCTGCAAATGTCATTTAGACTCTTACTCCTTACTTTTCAATACCACTGCTACAGTAACAACATGCTGTCTGCCCATGGTCTGTAGGCTACGGCATAAGCATGTTTACTTTCTCTCTTGATGCCCTGCCGGTGCTGCTGGAGCTCAGCCTGCCAGCTGCTGTCAATCAAATGCAGACACCACACACCCCTCCAGCTGACTGATACAAAAAAGGAGCATTTATAAAATTTCTCCAAACACCTTTTTTTCTTCATTTTTATTAGAAAATCATTGATATTGTAATAGAATATTGTTGTTATTTTTGACTGCAAAGGGGGCAACCTAATGGGACTTCAGATGGTGCTGATAGGTAAACTGCTGCAGCTGTATTTAATGTATTTAAATTTTGTAGCGCAACAGTATACACTAAGCGGGAGAGAAAACACACAATAGCCTTCATCATATACATTGTTAAGACAAAAGTTTTCCTGGACAATTTTCACACCACTGCAAAGCTTTCTCTAAACAAATTAATTTGAAGAGCGGAGACAAGATGACAAGGAGTGGTGTTTTTGTGTGTGTGTTCTTGTGAGACTGGAGCAGTTGTGAATTGTGAATGAAACCTGAAGCCATGCACTGAAGGTTTGAATGTACTTACAATTAAAGGGTAGAGAGAGAATTTCAATCAGCTAAGTAGAACCAGCTGTGCATCTCTGTGTCTGCATTTCCTAAAAAAGTGCAGTCTCACCAGGAGCAGGTATCAAACCCACAACCTTATAATCTCATAAGGAAGGTGACCATGAGAACAGTGCTTAAACCACTGAGCCAGCAAACTAGCCTTGAGAAGAAGAAGAAAAAGTTAAAATTTTGTTGAGGAGAAATTGATTTGCCCAAAACTAAAGCTTGTAGCTTAGAGATTTGAACATCATTAGTGGCAGCAGGATTAGCTGAGAATAAAGATATATCATATCTGTACATATTTAGGAAACCATCTGCAGTTTGTATAGTCAGCCTGACAGCATGCTCCCTACCAATTAGTGTTTAGATCTCAAAAAGTATTACTTCTATTGGAAATGTATTTATTTATATGTATTTGTTTTTCTGATATAAAAATATCTCTCTGTTGGTCTGATGACATCACACACTGATGAGATCTGATGTAAAAGCCTTCACTTTAGACTTAAATTGCTCCAAAAGTACAAAAGGTATCATAAGTAATCAGAATACAATACAAATGTTTCACTTTTTTTAGGGTTCACTTTAAAAACACTGCTGCAGGACTTGTGTCATGATATGTAGAGATTTCACTCACTAGTAAAGCCAATGAAACGATGAGCTTTCCAGTAGTCTGGAGAAGTTTGGGATAGTTTTAGAGAACGTTTTTGATAGTTTAGAGGAGGTTTGGAACAGTTTTTGAGTTTCACAGCAAGCAGCGTCAATGTCTCCACAGCTGTTTAAAAAGAGACTTTGACCTTTGACCTAAACATTCAAAGACTTTTCTGGTGTTTTTAAAGTAAGTCCATTTTTTTTTTTTTAAATTCATACAAAAGTATTGTTTCTCTTTGTTCACAGGTTCATTCTGATGGATCTGAAGCTCAAAGCCTGAAGGCACCTATGATTATTAATATCATTAATAAGTGAACACCTAGCAGCTGAGACGAGATAAAACATCTGATAATTATTATTAATAATAATAACAGAACACAGACCAAAGGCAGCATTGACCTGTGGGACAGAAATGTGTCTGCCATGATGTTATTGTTGTTGAGGATATACTGATGAAGAAATGCTCTGAAATGGATAACATGGACATCATGGTTGTGATCAGGAAGAGGTGGGTTGCACATTAGTAGGTCTGAAAGTGTGTGAGTGCAGAAAGATCTTTGATCAGGTGAGGTGACGTCAGAACTGAGAATCTAGGAATTTTGACAGTGTGAAGTGGAAGTGATGGAGAAGTAGAGGGGAAATAGCAATGCTCACCAATGATATTAACAAGTATAGTGTGATGATAGTGTGATGATACTAAGCATAGTGTATTAAACTTGAACCAAAGCTTCGTTTCAGTAAGGAGAGTTCTGTTCTTATGAAGACTGAGGATAGGACAAAATCCCACAAAATAAAAGAAAGCATTGTTACCCTCCCCAGGGTGACTCAGTTCTGAGAAGACAAGAAAATTGTGAAAAAACGTATCAGACAATTACACAATAAACACATTTGGGAGGCCAAACATGGATAAGGAATTAATATTATGAAATCATTAATGGGCAACCACTACCAGCTATATGCACGCCTCAGCCCATGAATATTGTACTGTAAGCATGTGGAGTATGCTGAAGATGACCAGCAGCCCATTTGTTGGAGAGAGGAGGATGAAATTTCCTGCATATCTACGGAAATAGCTACGCCTATCCTGAGGAGAGGCCTGAGTACTGCAGAAGGCTTAGACCACATTTAAGAAGCACTTGCATTAACTTATGAATAAACCAGGATTTAGTCATGGGATAACTATCAGGCGTTAAAAAGAAGAGATGATGGGTCAGAATTTTATGAGCTTTTTTCTTTCTTTCTTTATCAGAATCAGCACCAGGGTAAGCATTGGCTGTTCATTCACCATTCATACAGTGTTACATACTCATGAATGCAATTAATTCCAATTCATAATAATTACTGTATGCTACATTTCTTCCTCTCTTTAAAGGTGTTATAAGTTCTTAGTAATGTGTCCATTCATTGTCATTTAACACCTCAACCTCAACTCCAGCTTGAGCTACTTTTTTGGAAAGTCTCAGCTTCACAACAGTCCCAAAATAGTCTCATTTGGAACATTAGTCTGTGCCTTACCACAGCCGTGTGCAACTTCATCCTGATGTCGCTGATTTGAGCTCTCTTCCTGGTGATTTTGGGTGTCGCATAGATAAATATCCTCACTCACATGTCTCAAAAAATAACCTCTCCCCTACTGTTTTCCAGCTTCTTTGCATTCTTATAATCATAGGTCTGGGTCTCAACCTGAGCACTGGACCAATCCTGTGTGCAATCTCTATCGCTGGTTCATGAGCTGCTTTCCTAACACCTCCTTAAAAAAGTTTGTCATAAAGGCAATGGGATGATTGTTCTCAATATCGCCTTTCAATCCAAACACATTTAGAATTAACTTTCTGCTGTGTATGTCCATTCTCTCTATTTTGTCTTTAATCTCTTTGTTTTCCATTATTAAATTTCCATTTGTAGCTTCAATTGTAGCAACATGACAATACATGCTGACCAGCCCTTTCTCCAACTCTCTGAGCTTATGACAACAGGAGTTGAGTTCCTCTTTTAAGCATCAAGCTGCAGCTGAAGTCTGTCGAAAGCAGCCCCAATCCCTTCCCTAATTATTGAGCGTATTAGAGGCAACAATTTAAAGTGGCTCACCTGTGAGGGCCGCTTTCCATGGTGCTCTGTACCGCTGTTTGTCCTCTTTGTGTCTTTTCAACATTCAATAGACTACAGTGGGGATTTAGTAACTTCCCAGACTTTTTCTTTGATTTCTTTGTCAGTGTTTCATTCCCTGCACTTTATTTTCCAATGGTCTTTGACTGAACGGTTAATCATCACATAGTAACCTGAGTTTTCGTTAAAGTTTGATGAGAGAGCAACACGCTTTCAAACTTCACCTTCTACATCTAAGAACAGAAAGGGGAGTCATTGTGAGAAATAATAATGGAACAAGCAGCATTTTGGAATGCTTAAAAAATAAAAAGGGATGAAAGGTTAAGTCAGAAAATGAAACATTGATTTTGGTGCTGAATGAATTAGAAGAGTCTGTACAGTCACTAAACCTTAGAAACCCATAACAGCCTACAAAATTACACCGTTGAGAAGTGCATAGATAGTAATACACTATGATGGGAGAATTGAAAGCATTCTGTAATGAATGGAGAGTGTAATAGGCTGACGACTATAGAGACTGAAGGAGAGACTAGATATGCCTTTTACTCAAACTGTGTGACTTGATATAATTAGGATTGATACTATTTACAACAAATGAATTAACAGCCATTTGAATTGTGTACCGTGTTTAGACAAATAATACAACTTCAAGGTGTTTCTTTCAAAGTTTGTGTCACTTTTGCATCTTCATTTTAAGTGTAAATAAACTTTTGAAAAAAGAAAAAAAGAGAGACTTGCAGAGTAAAGCATGAAGCTTTTTTAGGTACTTCTTCACCCTTTTTGGGTGCCTTTAACATGTTAACAACACAAGATAACCCTAAATGCATGACATGTCACCCAAATGATACTTCTGAATATGCATGAATTACCTAAACTCAACAAAACTCTTAAAGTATTTTCCACAATGTTATAAAAACAATTATTCCAGCAAATAGCAAATTTAAGCAGTAATTTAGTTTGCAGAGAAATAAGTGCAAATGTCAGAATAAAATGTATATTTAACCTTTCTTGTCAATGTAGATTAATTGTGAAACATAGCAACTAAACAGGTTTCTTCACAGGCAGAATGTAACATCGAGACAAATTTAACAAGCTGCCTTGATTGACTAGCATGGTGATATAATTACGCAAAGACAGGTAAAACTTGCACTTACTTTTTTTGATTCATGCATACAGATAATTCAGTGTTTTTTTGAAAGGATTTAAATTCACCCTCTCGGTAGTAATCATATATATATATATATATATATATATATATATCTGTACCAGATGAGCAAAACAGTTTGTGTCAGGGTCATTATTATATTCAATGTTTTGGGGTCCTGAAATGTACTTTTTGATTGTTAAAGCATATTGGAAAAAATAGTATATTAAATGTCCATTTGCTTGATCATATACATCAGTGTGTGCATGTAATAAGCCAGAGACTGATGAAAGGGAGGTTTAGTGCTGTGTCAGATTGCTTGGGTGGAGATGATTTCATTGTAGTTTGATAGGAAGAAAAAACATGATAAAAAGTAGTCACCATATGTGTTGGATCCTGCTGGCAAAGATTTACCCATGCTGTGTGGTTTCTTTCATCTGTTGAGGCTTTTGTGGTTTAACTACCAGTCTGTCGTAGTTGATGACAGCATAATTTCCTTGTTCCCAGGCCTTTTTCATTGCTGGAATGAGGTATGCTCTCTTCTACCTTAGCAATTCCTCCTCAAGTCCTCATTTACATAAGTTCTAGTGCACTTGAGGTGAGCTCTTACCATGGCAAGTGTTTGTGTTTGTACTTAAAGAATTTCACCACAATTGATCATGCTTTTGCAGAGTTCTGTTTCCAATTTGCAGAGTGGTGGGGTATTTCAATTTCAGCAGGCTTTGGATACATTTTGGGGTTTTTTGTTCAAAACCTCTCTGACCCTCTGTTCAGTATCTGAGCAAAACTCATAGACATTATTGTGTATCAGTCCATCGACAATCATATTGTTTCGTTGACTCCCATTTTTATCAATTTTGGGTATGATTTCTTTGTTTTCAGACTTCATACACTGAGAGGACAGAGACAGCAGTTTTTCTCAATCTCTTTCAAGTTATTAATTTGGGTTTGAGAGAACTGAAGGCTGGCTCATTTATGATAATCTATATATGAATCTATATATGATTCCATCCATTGAAGTAGTGGATTTCAGGATCATCTTGGTGAAGGACATGAAGTTTGTCTCTTGTCCGTTAAGCATTCCGATATTGAATAACTTCTGCTGTTCCATCATCTCTCTCATGGTCTCCAGAGACATAGTCCTCATCATTAGTGTTTTTTAAAATCTATTTATTACTGCTACGGGACATGCTTACTTGCTGTTCACGTTGCAATTAATAGACTCCCAACATTCAAGAGATCTCTTAGGACCTTGTCGATCAAGACTGGCCTTGTCACCTTCTTAGGCTGATTCAAGCTCAGCAGATGGGGTAGGCTGAGTTAG
This sequence comes from Scomber scombrus, assembly GCF_963691925.1. NCBI lineage: Eukaryota > Metazoa > Chordata > Actinopteri > Scombriformes > Scombridae > Scomber > Scomber scombrus. The sequence goes on along the minus strand of NC_084971.1, from coordinate 17,324,911 downwards.
AGTGGATTCACCAAATATTAGAAATTGCAAAAACCATCAATAACTTTTGGCTGTATGTCCACTTAGCTTGTCATAAGATGTCAAGTAGCACACTGGATTAAAAAACTTAAAAACCTTAAAAATGCACAATTATAGTTAAAACAAATTGAAATGTTAGGAGCCCAAGCTCATTCAGCTGCCAAACAGGAAGTTGCTAAATAGAAAAACTGTCCACTATCCAGGCAGACATGTCTCAACTCTACTGTTGTAGAGCTGCTGCTGTTGGTGCAACCTGCTGATTCAAAATCATGACGGGCCACCTACAGGTCAAATTGTATCAAATGCTAATACTTTAGCACTTGTAGTTGTTGAGATTTCAACTTTCAAACTGACATGGATCAGTCCTTTTTAGGAATGTTTGTACCACCCAGGACTGACGTGCTTGCAGAAATCACTGAAATTAGCAGCGCCCTGGTGGCCTAATGTTTAAGGCCCATTGCACGTCTTGACTCGCAGCTGGGGGACCTGTGTTACATGTCACACCCCTCTCCCCCCTGCATTTCCTGACTCTATACTGTCTGTCAAATAAAAAGGCACAAGCCTGAAAAAATAATCTTTAAAAATAAATCACTGAAATTAGTCAGCAAGCATTAAATCATGGTTTTAGTGTGGTGTCAACACAAACAAACTGACACAAACACACATAAGCTGCCAACCCCTCTCTCTCTCTTCTCCACTGCTCCTCTATATCTGGAAGTGGGATTAGTGGTTACGGCCGAGGTATGGGAATGAGGCTTACCTGCGAGTGGGAGCGTAGTCCTCAGTCCCTTAGCTGAGGAGAGGGAGATTAGCCGAGTACATAAACACACTGGGATTACTCACTACTAAGGATTAAAGGATGCATGGATACAGTGTTGGGTTATGTTCCTACAGCATGTATATTTACGCATTCATACATACTTTGAAGCATGCATCTTAAAGATTAGTTGTTGTGAGATTACCTCTACAGAAAGTTGGAGCACTTGAGTCTTTAAAAAATGGAAACCGATTGATGGAAGTTTAGTCAGCAAATCTATATCGACACATGACATGTTGAGAAACGCCTCCCTCCACTTCAAATTTGAGTGCGGTTATGTTGTTTACTTACAAGTTGCACCCATGTCAATCACTTGGTGGCTATTTGTTTGTTAGAATCAATATTGGTATTTTTTATTCTGTTTACTTGCAAGTTCTGCCCAGTCAGTGAGTCGGTTGCTATTTGTTTGTCCAGAATCAATATTTTTGTTACATCCTCACCTGCTAAGCAAAGAAGCTGCCATCCACGGGGAAAATACCTTATATAACTCAGCATTGAGTCTGCCGATATGAACAGATGAGTTACTGTAGACAAAGGACATGTTTGTGTGTTTTTGCATGGGCTGCACATACATGCATATAGTGAGTGATGTTTACTTTCTTTTTTTTGCAGAAGCCAAATCAAGGAAGGGCAGTGATTCTGTGTGCCCCATTTGAAGTACAACTTGGAGATGTAATTGGTCTCTTGACACAAGTGCACACAGACACACAGACACAGACACACACACACAGACACACACACACAGACACACACACACACACACACACACACACACACACACACACAGACACACACAAATTCACTCACTCATATGCTTGCTCTCTCACTTGCTCATTCTGTTTTCCATGCCTTTGAACCCATCAGGATGCATTAGCCAGAGAACAAAGACTGTGTACTTTGGATGAAGTTGATGAGTCAATTACACAACAGGGAGTATGATAAGAAAACTCTGGTGGATCTCATGAATACTGTATGTTGCCTCATTATTTCCTCCAACTCTTCCTTTTGAGAGGTTTCCCCCTATAGATCATATGCATTGTACAATCTGTGTTGCGAAATGAAGAAAGCTTATGATACATACTTCATTTATGAAACATTAACATATTACATATTGAAATGTCATGAGCACTGTGGTTGCCTTCAGTGTGGGGTACACATGTTATTTTCCACTATGTAAAAATTAAATTTTTTATCTTAACAAGGTTTCACACAATTACACATCAATGATTTTAGCACTGGAATTTCCTCTGATAATAAAAGAAGAAAGAAGCTGGTTTCCTTCTTACACTGGTGGTTCACTCAAAGCTCTTATGCAATTGTACAATAAAATATAAAATGAGCTCATCTTTCCCGTAAATCTGTTTTAGGTCCCTGGATACATATATCTTGACTATCTGTCAAATATTAGGTCAGGCATTTCAGAGGAGGCTTCTTGTTGTTCGTTATTCTCTAGCTTAATGAGGGAGACATGAAGGAGTGTGTACTCCTTGCTTCAGGTTTCAAAGCTGTGTTACAGCTATGCACTGGAAACAAAGCATATGTTTTCATCTCGACTTTTAAGAGAACCTACTTGCTATTTTTATCCCATCATTGGCAGAAGAGGGATGACAGCTCTCTCTTCTTCGGCTTGCTCTCTCTCTAAAATTCCTCTGATAAAAAAAAAGAAATAAAAATTAAGCAATCAGTCACTTTCTCTCCTCCCTACAGCATTCACACTGTTTTCTGCATCTGTGCGTGTGAATGTGTGTGTTTGACTAGTGTCCCTGATGCCTCACCTACATATAAAAAGTACAAAACCAGTTAGCTGTCATCATTGGATGACAGCTTCAGGAAATCAAAGGCATATCACACTTATTACTTTGTGAAATACACAAATACATATTTGAAATTACATTTTAACTAAAAAAAACATTTAAATAATATCTTTCTAACAAAATGAGTGCTTTCTGAGATGCTAGTTGTGAAGATGAAAGTGGTTATTCTGCTGTTATGCTTGGGAGGGTGGGAAAACACATAGGCGCAAAGGAGCACACAGGGAAGCAAAAAAAAGGAGAGAAATATAACGTCTGACAGGTGGTTCACTTTCTCTGCACTGTTCCTCCCTGAAACTGATAATAAGACACCTTGCAAATGATGTAAGATAGAATGCAACAATTTAACATTGTTGATGCCAGTGATTTCTTCTCAACTTATCAGTTTTCTGTGCTGCAATGTTTCTAACATTACGTTTTAACATGGTCACGCTACTTATTTTCAATATACTTTCATCAGGCAGACAAATCTGTTCAGAGTAACATTAACTGTATATTCATCAATGCCTTAACTTTAACTTTTTATATTATTAAGATACTATTAATATTTGAGAGGCAAAACCCAGTGTGTGATTACAATCCATAAAATGTGCCGACCAGGCAACATCCATCCTTTTCAAAATGGAAATAAAATGTTGTCTTTTCTGATTTTGTTCAGGGTGAACTTTATTGACATTCTGAAAAATGGTATGCTTCAAGGCCAATGACCTTGCAGGAAACTGGACACTGGCAGACAAGAAAAAAAAATTCAAGGTGGTATGAAAGCAGAGCAGAGCATGTAATATGCTAATAATTACAACAATTAATAATGATTTTCCAGTCATTAAGTGTTACACATCCTCATCTAATGGGATTCATTTAATTACACTGTTTTCTGGTTGTTGTCTTGCCTGTGGTATCCCTGGCTGTTGAGTTCTCTTGTTCTATCTCGCCTCCAGGAGCCCTGTAAATTTAAAGATCACAGAACCTGAGGAACATTTTAATGGCTGCTGAAATGAGCATCTCTTCAGGCAACAGCTCAACTTTCTCCCACTCAGAAACTTTCCTGGAACAATACATGCGCCAAGCCATGCCACCAAGCCCTTTTTCACTGTTGCCTACTCTCTTTGCTTCACGCGGGGTCCTCCCACCAGTGCCTACATCATGTGACTGATAGTGGAGCAGATAGGGGAGTTATTCCCTTTCAAATCAATTAGGAGACCATCTCCATCTTAATTGCCTTAAGGGTTTTTTGTGCAATTTCATACCGTTCATGGGGGCTTCATAGCGTAGGCTGTTCCCCACAGTTTTCATCTGCATCAGCCAAACAACATGTTTCTGTGTATAGTGACACCTGGCACTAATTCATCTCTGGTGTACAGTTTTATGTTTTGTTTTTTACAGTCAGGTTAAATATTAGTATCGTGCTATGCTGACTGTGTCACCTGATTCCTACTTTTTAACCTTTGTCCTTTGCAATCATCACAATGAAGAGCCATTTAAATCATCATGTCAGTTACAAGATATTATCTCTACATCATCTTTTGTTAGATTTTTTTATTAGCTAGTTATTTCATTAAGCACCACTGTTACAAGAATTATGCAGTGTTGAAATCCATCTAAACTAATACATAACTTTTCCCATTTTATTTTTGAAAGATAGAGAAAAATATTCCAGAAAATATTTCCAAAAAACATGTTATTTAGCCTAAGCCTCTGAGGGGGTGGGCCATTGTATTTTTGACTGACAGCTGAGCTGGCATGGGTGCAGAGACACAATGTAAACACAACTGCAGCTTACATGCTATGACAGACACTGATATGTGGGGAAAAAATGCCTCAAGATTTTGTATTTAAACTGAAGTAATTCATTTGCAAGTCAATTTTAAAACTGTTCAAACTGCAACAGTAAGCAAAGCAACCAGAATTATTAAAGCAAGTGCATTTAATTTGAGGTACTTTTTTTTGCTTGCTCATTCAACAGCGATCATTTTCATCTCTATTTGTGTTGTTTTAAAGAAGGAGGTGCCTAGGTTAGTCACATATATGTACAGGTAGCTTATACACAGTATACCCGTGTTCCATGATGTGCTCAGGCATTTAAAGTGAGAGTGGGCAAAAATGTCATCTCCAGACTCACATTTAGTATAGTTCATTTTGTGTAGGCACGCACAGATTGAAAGGTTTGGGGGAAACTGTAAGCATACTTATTGGACATAACAGTATGTTATCAGGTATTTGATTTACAACTCAGAAAGCTTCTGCAATCTTTTTCTTTTGTTATGAATAACCAAAAAGGCTTGACTATGGTCACTTGCCATATTATATTAGTCCTTTATAGTTTACACAAGTGGAACATAAGTTTTACATTATCACTACATTGCAGGTATACATAACCAGGAACATAAAGAAAATTAAACATATCAATCTGAGCACAGTGGTTTTTACTATAGAGTAGTCTTAATCATAGCCATAAATCATTGATGGTATCTGAAGAAAAGAAAAGTGTAGGTGTAAACAATCCTGACATGTTAATCATAAAAATAGTGAAACTTGCTGAATGTGACTTGCTGCCCACAACAGAAAAGCTTTCTCAGTCTTCCCACACAACTGTGTGGTGACTTGTCTTCCCGACATACCAGTTATAAGCAAAACATTCTCAGTCTTTCTTAGTTATACATCTATTTACTTAATTCTCAATGTATCATTTATCAAATATTTCATTTTCTTTAAACGAAGTTGAGGTCAGCTGTGTGAAAATATGTTGTAATTAAACTTCATGATGTTTTGAGTCTCGTTCATAAAATCTTCCATGGTGTGCAGGTGGTCGAGTGGTTAGAGCGAATGTTACATACGTAGCCGACCTTGGTACGAATCTTTGCCGGTGGTCCTTTGTTGCATGTCACAGCCCCTTCTCTCTCCCATGTTTCCTGTCTACTGCTGAATAAAGGTGTCTATGCTGAAAAAAAACTTTCATTAAGTTTGGTCACACACATAACTTTATTTTTCTCCAACATTTATTTATTGCAAGACAGCTTGCTATATGCTCACTGATAATGCAAATCCTGGTTAAATATCAGTTTTTTTATAATCATGATAGACAAACAATATTAAGCCTTTTTTTTCAGCATACCCACATCCGACTATTAATAACAGTAGTTTGTGAAGTGTTGTGCCATCCTAAATTTAGAGAACCCAGCCTGGTTATCTAAATGGGCCAGTGGCATATGAGAGAAAAGAAGTATGAATTTTATAATGGCAAATATTTGTATTGTTTATGAAAGCAAATTTCTAGCAAGCATAGTCTTCATTTTATTTTCATCCGGCATTGGAATTCTAATTTTAATGCTACTCAGCTTTTGGCAGTCCAATTCCACTTAAGTAAGCCATTGAGGATTTAATGACAGCTGTACCAAGTGCCCATTTGTGTTAGCATTATTCACTGTATAAAAGGGAAGCAGAAAAATGTGTATGTCATTTCGAGTTTATATTAGGGCGATATTGCTCTACCGGGATGCATCATTGTTAACCAAGAGCACTATTAAAGTTCCAAAGGTTATACACTTATAACAGACAAAATACTGACATGTTAAAAGAAAAATATATGTATTTGTTGTCAGTTAAACAGCATGAGACTATACATCTGTTTGACATGATAGTTTTGATTCTTGGCTTTGAGAAGGTATTTCTAAACACAAATAATGATGAGACATTTCTGGGTCACCGGAATAGCATACTGTGTGATTTGATAACTGAATGTGAATTGTAAAACTTCATACAGATGTGTTCCCTTGGAAAACATGTCATGCTCCATTGTTTTGGTTGCTTTATTTCCTCATCCAACCTTCAGGATTATTGTTACTCTTGTTTCCCAACAGTTGGTGGTTTTGGATTTGGAATACTTTGTCAGTACCTTTGGTATATTCATAATAAAAATAATCAATTACTAATATCCAATGATGCTAAATGTTCACATTTATAAGTATCTGATTATTGTTTCAGTTTACTCATTACAACTTCTTTAATTGTATAAATGATAAAACTTAGTTCCATTTTGCAGTTATCTCAAAATGTGATTGTGACCTAGTTCATAGCTGAGTCATACCCTTGGATGTATAATAAGTCAAAAGCTGAAAAGGCTTATATATTAACTGATAACATTTTGAGTTTAATGTATGGATTTTAAAGTGCTTCATGAACCCATGATGTCAAAGAATCATGTAATCCTTCATTTAACGGCACAGCACAACAGGTTCAACAAACCTGGCGATATCAGATGTGAGGCTTTTCACACATCAGCAGTGATATGTTCATTCATCATTTGACAGTAAACAAATACATGGAATAACAACATGATTAATAAGGCATAAAAGGGACATGGTTTATTCATGTGTCACTCTGCTAATTACAAGTTTCACTAACAGACATTGGCATAGTTCATTTTTATTGCAACAACTGTATCTGTTCAAAGTGCCCTTCTTGCCAAATCTGAAAACCATGTAAATCTGGGTAAATCAAAACTTATCTTTAAGTGGACTATATTTTTGTGATATGTGCTATGATTCTTATTGAAGATATTGTTTTATCTACTATGAAAATCTTAGGCTAGTCTCTTCATCTAGACCTCCAATCAGAGAGTGACACAGATGCAGGTATCTTGTAACTGTTCAAGATTATGTCACTGCACATTATGGGGGTCTAAAGGCATATGAGATTGTCAAAGTAGAAGTAACTACTAACACAATATATTCAATAAATCCATATCATGACTTTTTTGCACAGCAGACAACCAAAACAGAGAGACCAAAATTAAGCAGATTTTCTACTTTTTTCTCCAACATGGCTATGATACCATGACCATTCTAATTGTTTAGTCCCAACTTGGAGATATCTGGGATAATTTCCCATGAGGTTCATATTCCACACAAATGCACTACAAAGGAAAGTTAATGCTTACCTCACAGTAATTACTGAACAGTTGTTAAGTTTTGTAGTAATTCGTATGTGTTGTTGTGCTCATTATTATAAATATTTCCCTGTGAACATTTCTATACATTCACTACTGGCTTTTTATCCCATGAGCCCGACATTTCTGCTCTGCCAGTGAGAACAGAGGAATGATTAAACAAAAATTTCATCAATTCTATTATTTCAATAACCCTTGTTGCACCGACTAATTACATCCCTTAAATTGTGATCAGTCATTCTCACATTTATGAGGGCATTAATCTCAAGAGATTTAGCCCCTCCATTTGTTATCACTGTGACTACAGAGTGGTTCCACTTTTTCTTCTACCTGAAAAAGGTTGGAGACCACTCTCTATCATTGTGATCAGTGGGGCCTAAAAGGGAAAGTTATTTAAAGTCTCAAAGGTTTTGTTCATCCATTAAGTCAAACAAGTGAGTGTTCAATAAGTGTTAGAGAATGTTGTGCTGCTCATTTAAAGTGTTTTGTTTCTTCAGCTCTATCCACCTGTTCCTATATAGACTTCTATTTAAATGTCAAGCATGTAAATATGAAACTATACTGTAAAGGAAACAATGTTTGTTTAGTTGCCTCTTCATGCTGTAGGCAATAAGCATTAAAGCAGAGAGTTACAGGTCACTGTTTTTGCAAATGATTTCCATTTGGTTTTCATATAGACAGGTGCACAAAATCAAATTATACTTTGAAATTGCCTAAAATAATGCTTTATCAATAACTTTCTCTTAATCTTGAGGTTATAATGTGCTTCATTTCAGGGTATTTTTGCCTTAAATTGAGCTTTATTACATTATGTTGCATTTCTCTCTCTGTTTTGTAAAGTTCACAGTTTATATTTTATTCAGACAAAAGTGATAATATTTTAGTTTACATGAGGTTGCTCTGCATTAACTGTTAGCAATTGCATGAATATTGTGATGGCGTGCTTCTGTGTTGACTGGTGTTTAAGAGGTGGTTGGACTGTGGATGCCTCAGAAAAACTTCTGGCTCTTACAGATACAGACTTGCCCCTGTCATAACAAAGGTTAAGAGAAGTAGAGAAATATTAACTATTATTAAAATTAGGAAAAACTAAATTAGTGGCTTCATGCATTAATATTATTTATATTACTGATTATAAAATCCTCATCACAGTTAAAGAAGGAAATTACTTAAAGGGAAATTACTGTAGTGAAAGCGAGATTTCCACACATTCTACCAATGACTGTCTGAACCTGAGTTCAGACAGTTCTTGTTGTACAAAAACTGACCAAGACAAGCAAAGTGTTTGAACACAACAACACTCTCAGTGCAAGTTTCCAGATTTGTGCTGACCAAAGTTTGATTATCATCTTTTCAGATGTTTTATCAAATCTGAGACAATATGCTCTGAGCATGAAGACTAAGTCTGAGCTTCTTAGCTGATAAGGACCAAATCAAATTGATCAACCATCCCCATCATGGAGGTGATGGGGATGGTTGATCAATTTGATGTCCAAATGTCTAAGAGAGGAAACATTGTGATGTGTTTTTTTTGTAAAACGCACTGCAACTGGGCTTCTTATATCATGGTTTCAAATCTTTTGCTGCAAAGTTCTTGTTTTAAGAGATCTGGTAGTTTTTTTTTTTTCAATGAATGGCAAGGCCACATAGACATTTGAGCTAATAGATCATGTTATTGGTGTTGCATGGTATGACAGACTTAATGATGAATGATTTTCCTGTTCATGGGTGATTGAAAGCAGTGGCTTTGTGTCTAAAATTGCTTTCTGGGCAGTTAGCACATCTGTAAGTGTTGTGAGGAATACTCTGAAAAAAATGGACTGGGTCATTGGCGGAAGGTCAGCTCTCACCAGGTGGTTTCTCTGATTGGGTGGTCTCATGTAGAGTGTTGGGTCCAGTGAGTGTCAGTGAGTCAGATTGTATGATGTGCCAGTGTTTTTGAATGATTCCCCATTAATGGGTGAAATGCTAGATTATACAATTGACTGTAGACTCAGTTGCTCTTTATCTGGTCTGGTTGAGACATTCTGTTTGTGATTAATTTTCAAAGTGGCTATCTATCAGTGTAAACTAGTCATGTTTATACTGTCTTTGTTTCAAAAGTTTCTCTCGGTCAGCAGCCTGGACTACATCAGAACTACAGATGCAGAAAAAGTGACTAAACTGAGATAGAGGCAGACTGCTCAATGGAATGGATGGAAAGATTGTCCATGTAGCATGGAGACCAAGTTATGGATCTCCTTCAGTTAAGTTCCAGATCATTTCCAAATAAAGGAAATGTTAAGGGTATCTACGAGTTGCGTCGGTGAATGAAGATGATTTCATGTTCGAAGAAACCACAGCACACAGAAGAAAAGCTGGGGGTCATTTTTGTCCCCATGTGCATGTGACTGACACCTGGTGGTAGAAATCAGAACCAAACAGAAACAAATAGATGAAGGATCAATGAGGTCCACAGCGTAATTAATACGCTGATTTAAGAAAACCTCTGCAGCCTCTAGGCCCCCTTCCAAGGATACATTTGTATAAAGAGATTTGTTGTGCGTGGTCACAAGAAAACACTGTTCATCTGGTATTTGAATAGACTGAATCATCTTTATGACTCCATTTAGTCTTTTACAAAGGATGGAAGGGAAGTAGCATGTGGTTGCAGGAAGTGATAAACAAATGCTGAAATGTTCTCTGTCTGAGACCCAATAGCTGCTACAATTTGTCTGCCTGGGGATACATCTGTGTAGATTTTGTGGATCTTGGAGAGGATATACAAAACTGGTGTAACAGGGAAGTCTACTGCTGTGAAAGTATGTTCTGGTTTTGTGATCTCTCCCCCAGCGGATGTAATTTGGTCCTGATGCTGCTGTTTGAAATCCAATGTGGGCTTATGGCTTAATTTTCTATAGAAGATGGTATTGCTTAGTTGTCTGTGAATTTTACCATCATGATGACAATAGTTCCACCCTTATCGGTAGTCTAGATAACCACTGACTTATCTCTTTTAATAGAGTACAATTCAATCCTGGGTGGGTGACAGGTGTGTTTACAATGTTTGTGTGATCTGAAAGACTTTACAGTGGGAACTGATGTGAAGTTTGTATCAAGTTGTATGTAATTATCTATCCAATCTTTTCTATGTATCCAATCCAAGGGAGCCTAATAGGACCAGGTGGCCTGTCAGGTGACCTGGCCTAGTAGGTATTTGAAGGTGTGTATCTGTATACTTCTTTGTCTGAAGCAGCTTAATTCTCAAAACATCACATGTTGGTATACCAATAAATGTTCACTGGACGTTGTCTAATGTGATGAATGATTTATATTCTGCCTAAACTGTCCAAAAAACATATCAAACAGTAGTGAGTGTCCTATTCTTTTTTGACTAAATTCATGTTCCTGAATGCTTTATTCACAACCCACATTAACCAATAATTAGCTCATTTACCGCTTTTTATGAAATCTATATTCTCTGTCCTCATTGGTATCTTTTGGCTGATTGTGACTCCTGTGGCTAGTTCTGCTCCATCTGTTCAGGGAGCCACCAAGCAGTGGGGATTTTCCAAAAGCAAAGAAATCTTTGAGATGCAGGCTTGCTTCATATGGGTTAGTATGGTAAGTGGTTCAGAGATTTAGATCATAGCTTTATTCCTCTAACCTTTAGTGAAACACCGTTTTTCTCTTCAAATTGCCAAAATTCAGCAATTTCTTGCTCAAAGCTGCAGGGTGCCTTACAGTACAACCTTCAACATGGCCATGCTTCTTGTTGTTTTAAAGTCTGAACCATCATTAATGTAACATCATGTTAATGCTGCTGTAGATGAGCTGTGAGGAACCCAAACTAATTTTAACAGTCTTGATGTGATATTCAATGCAATCATTTTATCGTTAGTCATAATGATGAGGTAATGACGAGTTGATGATAATGATATCATTCAACTCATGTCTGACTTTTATTATCACTTTGAATATACACAATAGTCTACACTATTCAAATAATTACATCTATCAAATTTAGCTACTGGTTTTTGCTTTGTGTTTTTTCAATGAGAGATTTTATATTGCTTTTTGTAAATTAACAAAGACAATCAATTCCATATAACATGAGCAACTTGCCTCTCTACCCTGTCCTACTATGCTTAGACTGTAATCACTGCTGGTACCTCAATTGTCAGTGTCAGCTTCGACCACTGACTGTGTGACCACAGAGTGATCAATCAGGTCATAGGGGATGGCCCAGGCGCGTTGGTGTATGCATACCATTAGCTTTGTGCCATCCATGGTTTCAGAGCTTATAGAAGAGCAAAGAAGAGCTGCTGGCTGTGATAACCGATCAGGGAATAACAGATCAGAGGTATGAAACGGATACTAATTAGTAAAACTGTTGGCTATCCTTAATGCAAGTCAGGAGGCAAATTTGGTTTGTAGTCACTGTTACTGTGTTTTTAAATAGTCATAGATAAGGGTTATGGGGGGGCTTATGTTAATGTATTGCCTATCTTATGGGAAATTTTTTTACAAAATTAATCGTTATTAGCATGCTAATCGATAATCGTGAGTTATGCTAGGCAGACTTTGGTAAGAAGTTTGTAAAAGTTACCTCTGGGTCCAGTCTGCATTGTGTATTAAACCTAGAGCCCAGTACTTATTATTTAACTTAAAGGGCTCATATGGTTGTAGCTGTGGCAGTCAGCCTGTGAGAGCCAGTTGTTCATTCTAGCTTTAAATCACCTGCTTATGTGTTGGAGAGGAATCAATGGCTGCTACACAACCTCCTGGATAACTTTCAGTATTTCACTTTACCAGTTAAAGACAATTAAGGGACCCTTTTGGATTCCTACTAACAGAGACACTTTATTTCAATTGAAGACTCTTTCGGTTCTACTAGTCCATGAACTCAGAAAGGACTCTTTAAGTTTTGAGGCCAATATAATACATTTACAGGTTGAAGCCAATTATTTGAAGATACTTGAGCTTGGTTCAATTTGTTTTGCATATATACCCATTTCATCTTAATCAAATTTTAAGTTTCCTTTAATTTTATATCTATACGGCATTTAAGACAGTAAGATAAGGATATTCTGTGTTTATCTAAAGTATGATAATGATAGCTATGCTCCAGTCCAGCACTTCATAAATCAACTGGATGTAGGTAGTAAACTGATATCAGACCCTAAATATATTTTCCTGAATTGTTTTAGTTATATGTGCTCAGCAGAAGCAGTGGTTGCAATTACAGTAGTAGAAAAAATTGTATCAATGTAGAAATGCATGGCATCCATTTTGATTTGGTGTGTGGTTAAGAATGGAACGGGGGCTGAAGACAGGGGCTTGTCATGCTCATGTCCCACCACTAGAACCCCCACACTTTTAAAATAGCTGCTCTACCCGGGGTCTATTGGGGAACATTTGAGAAAAGATAACACACGCATGTATTATCAAGAGGAGTGAGATACATGAGTGAGACAAATGACTATATTTTTTTAAAGTACAACAAAGTATGTCGTGCTTCCTTCCATAGCCCTCCAGGATGAATAACATTGTTCTTGGAAACTGCTCCTTGGTGCTCTACTATGATGACCACTTTAACACCGATGTAAACAAACAGTGATACTCAAACTAGCCAACATGATCCTCCGACCCCCAGTCAGTATCTAGATTCTTTAGCTGATCAAGTCATGTCACTTGATCACATCAAAGATTTTTTAGATATTTTTCATCATTTGCCTTTTTGACATTTTAGGAGTGGTGGCAGACCTCTTTCCTGACACTTCTTTGATGAAGACCAGACAGAATTTCCTGGGATTCATCATCACAGGTCGTCCTTGTCTCCTGACATTGATTTGTGTGGAAGCTAACCAGCAATAGTTAAACCTGTGGTCTTCTTGAAGTTTAAGCCCCTGAAGTATAAACTGGCTATGTGTAGAATAGTCTGGCTTTTCACACTGGTTTTTTGCTCGGGTAGTGTGTAAATGAGTTGAGGATTTCACTACACTGGTATTTTAATGTGAAGCTTTACTGATGTATCACATCTGTTCTGACACTAAGACAGCCTGGTCCAAGAGAAGGGGTCAGGCAAAGACAAGGGGGGTGAGCAACATGAAACTGAAGGCTTTTAGTATAATATTGATAATCACAGTATCAGTTATCATCATTATAACCCCCCAGCCCTCCTTGTTGTTTTTTTTTTTTTTTTTTTTTTAAATACATAGCACAGAAACTGTTTTTTAAACCTTAAATGTGGTTTGTCCAGGCTAGGTTTATCCTAGAGAGGTCTGGTAAACTTCCTCACACCAAGAGGCTTTTACATTGCAGTCCATTTCATGATTGATGCATTCTTAATCATTGCATTTTTAAGCTAACATATATAGTTAAATAAAAATGTCAATGCTATTCTTTATGAATTACCACTAATCACAACATTTCATCAGCATCCATCTTGAATAACATGTAATATTTATGTTAAAATAAGCAGACTTGTCATGATTTACAGTATATTTGCCTGTACTTTCATGCACATCTACAGTTTCTGCTGCAATCAATCAAATGCTTTAGTATTTGCATATCATTTGCAGACAGGGTTTATATCAGTGCTGCAGTTTCCAAAACCTGAAAGCACACTGGAACAGATGAGGTGTCTTTTCTGGAAGCATTAGGGTTGAGCTGATCCCAATGTAACATGCTACAAAAGTAAGATGTCAATTAAGATTGGAGAGTGTCATTAGGTTCGCATGATTATGTCAGATTGTTGAGTGTACAAGCCTTTAATCACTCCGATGAAAATCTTCTGGGTTTGTCCATTTTTTGCAACCAAGAATTAGTTTTTTCCCCACTAAGTAAATTCACTGCAATTTTGTGTTTTGTGGTTTTATGGGCTTGCATTCATAATTCATGGTAATTTCAACTTAGTCTTTCTGAGATTTTAGTATTGTGTACCGTATGCAGATTCAAACATTCATTCTGATTGACTTACAGGAATATAAACCAATACATACCAAGATACCCTGTTGATTGTATCTCCTTTTGATGCTGAACCATGATAGGCAACACAAAGTAACAAGCAATAAACTATCAAATATGCATTTAAATTACTGGTGTAATGCAGCAACAATCACTTGCCAGTTGTCTTTTTTTATTATTATTTTTATACGAAAGAGTACGATTATGCTTTGACAAATGAAAACCTAAAGTAATGAGCTGGCCGGAGTCAGAGCTTTTCTTCTGCTACACTGGAGGAAAAACTGAGTGTAAGTGTAAATAAACACAGATCAGAAGCAGTTTTTTTGGTGACTAATACAGCAAAGGGACCAAGTGTGCACACATCCAGGCAAATCATTCAGATGTAAGACAAAACATTTTCCATTGCAGGGTACAAAGGAGCGAGGTCTGCACATGGTCAACCTCCCAATATTTAATTTTATCTTAATTAGACAGCAATATAGCTAATACAGCAGTACCTAAAAAGTGAGAGTCTAAAGTCATTCAATTCATAACTAATTATGCTAGAATATAATAACATGCTGATTTTTAATCTTTTTATAGAGCGTGTAAATGGAAATATGGACGGAAAGCTCAGTCTACTGCCTTTTGCGTCTCGTCTGTTTCACTGTGCAGATGTTCGGGCTCCACTCGTAATCAATATCATTCTTGGTCGTCCTGACAACATCTGTGTCATGTGGTTAATAGTGGCTGGACCTGGAAATAAAGCTTTGTAAATGTTATCTCTCATCCAGGCTATCTGTGAAGTTGCCATCTGTATGGCAAATGTCATGTCTTTAATTGCAATAAACAGCACAAGGTCTAGTGTTACAATTTTAATCTACTTCTTGTATGCTATCAATTTTCCTTTGGGATTCATTTTTCCGTTTTGAGCACTATTTGGCAGTCATATGTTATGTGACATTCCTGAAGTACAAGCTCTTGAGAAACAGGACTGATTGGAATTATAATTTATTGATTGAAAGCGCTGATGTGTGGTAAAATCCTTATACAGTATGTGTACCATATCGAGCCATCTACTGTGTTCTTTGGCATGGCCTTCACCTGGTTTCCGTAGCAGCTCTTTTGTTGTGTTGAGACACATTGTGCACTTGTAAGACCTAGACCAGGAAAACAAAATTGGGAAAGCAATGAGATACTATAAATGGTGCAAATTTGTTCTTTTAAAATGGGATCATCCCACCCATCCCTCTGCACTTCTGGAAAACTGCAACACTGTATTAGAGATACAGTATAAACATCTGCAACACGTTGCTGTGACATGCCTGAGTAATAACTTTGATCATCATATTTTAAAGTATAATCATATTAAGTATAATATGTCAAAGAATAGTTAAACAGTTTTGGGGAAACACACTTGTTTGCTTCTCTCCAACAGTGAAATGAGAAAATCTATAACACTTTAATGTCTGTGTGTTTGGAGATGAAGCTGATAGATGTGATAAGCCAAGCTACAACTAAGGCAAACATGAAAAAGACATCTACCAATACCTTTCAAAGCTCTCAAATTAGTTCATTTTATTTTTTAAGCCCACACACAAAAAGAAATTTAAAATGACAATTTGTAGTTTTATAGTCAAGATTCAAGATGTTTATTGTTACTCCAGTTATAGAAATATAATTGTGTGAAATACTTTGGGCTGGGAGGCTGAGAGAGAGAGAGAGAGAGAGAGAGAGAGAGAGAGAGAGAGAGAGAGAGAGAGAGAGAGAGAGAGAGAGAAAGAGAGAGAGAGAGAGATGAGAGAGAGAGAGAGAGAGAGAGAGAGAGAAAGAGAGAGAGAGAGAGAGAGAAAATATATCTTTATAGACTTTGCCTGTATATTTGTTTGCCTAAAAAACTGAAACAACCAACAGTTAAGGGAGCAACTCAACACCAGCTGAAAATCGTGTTTTTGCCTGCCCACCAGTGGTTCACCTTGCTGCTCAAATGCATTCCATTCTCTGTTGGCATGGTTACAGGTGCAAATCAATTCGAGCTACAGATTAATGCATTTAAGGACTTATCAGAAGCCAAGACACTTCAGAGCAGTTTATAAAACTCACAGACAAGATTTTACAATTCAGGAAAGTTTCCACGATATCAGCTGTTTGATTCTTTCGTTGCAATGATCATGAGGTAAGCAGTTGAATACAATATTCAAGTTTACAAAGTAATCAAATTCCTGCTGGATGGCTGCTACAGTACTTTGCTGAACCCTAACAAACTGCCTCCATTCAATTGAATAGGAGGGCTGCTGCTTTCACACGCTGCCAGGGTTTGGTCTGAATGTGGCCTTAAACATTTTTTTCCTGGAGTTAATTGGAACTGCTCTTTTGCATGGAGAGGTGTTTAGTTGAATGTAATATAGATGTATTACCAAGAGTGTCTTAAGATGTCTACTCATAGATTCTAAATACCGCTTTGTGTACCTCTGTCTATTTGTAAAAGTGTGCATATTAGAAAAAGACTCATTTGGAATAGTATTGTGTTTTATGGTTTTCAGAGTTGTTTAGCTTTTCTCTCACTCAAGGACAGTGTGGCAGCATCTGTGAGTTTTAGGACTTAATGAAACATGTTTCTGTTTTTGTTATAGAAACAGTACGAGTCTGCTTGAGTTCACAACTGATCATTTGAATATGCAAATACCAGACTTTCTACAACCAAACAGAGGTCATAAGGAGAAACCATATAGCCAAATGATTGATTTGAAAATCAGAAACATATTTATCACATGTGTCACGTAAATTGTGGGGAATATAACACACTGGAGTCATACTGTACAGGTCATTTTAAAACTTTACATTTTAAAACATATAAAAATACTATTTGTGTGTGATTTTTTCCCCTTAAAAATTATTTAAATTACAACTGGACAACATTCGCTTTTAGGTTATTTCACTGAAAAGTCCATTCTCAGTGCACGGAAGTTTCCATATTACACTTTTGTAATTTGCATATTGGACCAGCTTCCAAATAAGACGTGATGTCACAATTTCAGCGCATGCATACACGTCTTAAATTCAGATTTTAGGCAGGCACAGATAACTTTCCCCCTTCAACAGATGAATGTGAAAACAGCCCCAAGCTCATATCAAGTGAAGCTTAAACATCCAAGAACAAGAAGAAAAACATGTTTTTCACTGGAGGGGGATTTTAATGATTAGTAATTATGATTCCATTATTTTGCTTAAATTATCAACGAGAGTGTGATTGTTATGCTGGTCATTTCACTTTCATTGAATGTTCTTGACAAGATGTTAAATTAAATTTTGTTGTTGAAAGAAAAAAATCAGTGAGGCTTTAAAGCCTCATATCTGTTAATATGGAGTCCTGTCCTTTTCTTTCACTTTAACTCATCTGAGCGCAGTTTCTGTGATGACTAAGACTGAGAGAGACTGTTCACTAGAGACCCTACACACACACCCTTCACCACCATCACAGCCACCTGCTTACCATGAACGAAGCCTTTGTGATTGACACAACTATCTCATCTGCCTTCCCCTCACGCCCAGTAAACACCAAAAAGCAGTGACCTAGTCTGTTTGATGAGAGCAGATCATAAACTTGATTTTAAAGTGTTCACAGGGACTGCATTTTAAATTTGAGTTGGAGTTGGAAATCACCTCAATGAAATTTGTTCCCAGCGGCAAATTACAACCACCGTCACTGACTCACAGCTCTCCTTCAAAACATGAGAAATACTAGAGTGTGATTTACTTGTCTTTCACCTTATAACTCTTTTTTCTATTTTAAGCAGTTCTCTCTCGTCCTTTCTTGAAAGTTCAGAAGTGTGTTTCAGAGTTGTAAATGAAAGTCATCTCAAGGATAAAGACGTGTAATCCCTCCAGTGAGCTTAACATTAAATCAGCGGTATACTACATTCTTTTCGTGATTTTTAGGTATCTTAGTAATTGGAATCATTCTTTTGAAACTAGTGTTCAGTGAGTCGAAACAAACTTAATGTAGGTGTATTCAACTTACTGATACAGTATGAGAGCCATTCAAATGTATCAGTTATTCAAATGGTAAATCAATACAAAGCAGCCACTTGGTTTGGTGTTGTGCTACTTGCATTGTTTTGATGCTTTATTTTTAAAGGCTGTGTGCAGCTGCAGGCTAGCCTGTTGGCAGCTGTATGCTAATGGCTTGTCTTGTTTGTGACTTTAAAATCAAAGCAGGTCTTATTCTGGTCAGTGCTGGCCTTAAGCCTGTACGTTTTTAGTTAAAAAAATTAAGAAGCAAAACTGTTTTTATCTTATGTGTTATTGACAGAATAGAAACTATATGCTATCTGTTCATGTAAAAGCAACATGCTAAAAGCTTGTTTTTACTTTCACAGATCTGGCCAGGAATAACTTTTGGGGGTCTTGAATTGTAAACCTGTGACTGTATCATGCACATACTAGATATAGGGAAAGACTCAAACAGAAAAATAAAAACAAGAGTCCCACTACTGGATGAAGTGACATCATTGCATCTTTCTCTAATCACTTGAGTTCTCTCACTCTTTCTTTGCACCTCACACTCCCCTTAGCTACCTTTCCCCCTGCCCTAATTCTTTTTCCTTCATTTTCTGCCTGACTTTCTCTTTGAAGCCTTTTTAGTCCCTCTTCACTTTCTTTTTCTTTTTCCTTTGCTGTATCAATTCCCCTTCTATCTCCCTCCCTCTGTCTCTCTCTACCTTTGTCCTCTCTCTATCTTTCATGCCTCCCTCCCTTCCTCTCCATGTAAGCTGTGTGATATGTAAATGTGCAGACAGCTGCTCTCGTTCTCCGGGTTTTGATTCAGCTGTCGGCGTAATTAACGGCTCTGCGAACTGTGACTCATCCCGAACTAGGTGAGAGCAGTTCTGTCAGCCAATAAGCACACTCTCTTTCAGTCTCTGTGGTCTCCTCTCTGTGTCTCTCTGTCTTGACACACACACACACACACACACACACACACACACACACACACACACACACACACACACACACACACACACACACACACACACACACACACACACACACACACACACACACACACACACATCGTAGGATATTTACTCAGACATTTACGGAGGCAGTTTGCCCAAAACTGATCCTAAAACATTAGGGGTCATCTTCTAGTGGCTGACTGGTGCATTGTTTTCTCTGCCCTCTCTTGTCTTGGGTCTTTTTTCCTTATTCCATCTTGTCAACTTTCTCCTCATCTTCCCTCTTTTCTCTCTTTGCAACTACACCCTGCAGTAACTTCTTTGCTCTCTGGCCCTCTCTTCCTCCCAGAACCTACTTATCTCTTTAATGGGGATATCAATTAACATGGGAAACCAGGATCCCAAGGCCCTTAGAGAATTAATGCACAACATCTTAAGCCATGGAGACAGGCTCCAATGTCCTCATCTGCTCCGTCTCCTGCTCTTTTTTCTCCCTCTTCCTATTTTTCTTCTACAGTGTTCTGCTTCTACATACAAGGAATGATTAATTTTCTCCTAAGCATCTTCTTGTGTGTGAGCCACTTGCTGTTTATACAGTAGCAGAAAGTTTTATGTTACGGTTTTATAATTAGGCTGAGTTTGGTGAGCCGCATCTGGACACCTATCCCAATTTGTTGCAAACATACACTCTGTTTTGACAACATGGCAGGTGTGGAGATTTGACTGTGTGGAAAGGCCCATAGGTCTTTGGTGGGTACAAAAAAAAGGGAAATTACTTCTAGTGCTTTAAATATGAAATGATCCAAAGGGCAATGTGAGTAAAACTAACAAAACTGTATGTGACCACACCATAAATGTGCAATCAGCAGTATCACTGTAATTATAATACTCTTCCCAGTAACACAGCACTGTGTAGCAATGTTTAATTTTCAGTAATTAATTTGCAGTTGCTGTCCTGCGGAAAATTGCAAGTTAAGTGTTAATGAAATTATTTTGCTATGGGTGTGAAGTGGCAGAGGAGGGTAGATGCTTTGACAAATAGGGATATTGTAATTATTTTATTTTAAAAATCCCACTTAACGATGAGAATATCACTGTAAAAATATAAGGCGAGTCCAGGTCAGAATAGGCGAGTCCAGTTCAGTTCTAAGCCCTGTAATTGATCAGAAACACAATTCACATCAAATTCACAGCAAAACATACTTATCCTGTTATTAATAAAAGTGAAAATGCAGAAACCAATACTACTCGAGATTTTGAAAAGAGAGCTGAATGCTCAACATATTTGCCAAACAAACCATTGATATTGGATGATCCTGCAAAATCTGTTCCACAGCAACATTTTTAAATATTCATTGCCAGACTATTTTAATAACTTATCCCTATGAGGCATGGCTTCCAAAGTAGGGTTAATGTGTTAAGGTGTGTCTTCTAAAGTACTTTGTTAATGTTGGGGAAAGATGTAGAGACTAGACATGGACCCTGGCCAATGAACACGCCCATCCACTATCCACCAAGCACTCAGCCATCATTCATTTCATTATTTACACCTGTGCTTTTCTCAGTGTGAAAATGTCTTGCGAACCCAGCTCTGAAGCCCAGTCTGAAATACATAAAACAGTGAGAAAAATCAGGTCAGTCAGTCACTTTCAGTAATGCTCCATGAAAAATGCAGCCTTAGTTTGCTACACCATTATAAGATGGACCTATATATAAATTAGTTAACACATCGTTGACAACACCCTGGTTGTGTTTGAAACATTTATTCAGTATATAATCACAATGAAACAACAATAAATGCATTTACCTTATTTCATTTTCTGTCATCAGAAACATATTATCTGGCTTTCTCTGTGACAATATGAACCCTTCCACTCTGTCTGTTGATGCATTTAACATTTCTGATGTTTGACAGTCTTTAACTGCACTATTGTTATCCTCTTCTGATGTTTTTGTGGATTCACTGATTGCACCTTTAATAATAGTGACTTCATCAGTGGAAGAGTGGGTAGTAGACACTGGGGTAATCAAAAGAGTTATAACTATCTGTGTTTCACATGAACAGTCTAGAGACCCCAAGAGGGCTCAGTGTCTATAGTTACTGCCAATCCTTCCTCATTTGAAAAAAGGGTATCATAAATATTTCTTAAACCACCCATCTATATGACTTGACGTCATGGTGTGAGGTTACATTGAGGTTCTATTTTCTGCTGTGTCGGAGCCTCAAGTTCAAAGGTCAACAGTGAAACGATATAATCAATGTCTAAATGGAATCACAATTGGGAGGGGATAACCTGTTGTGGCAGAAAAGGATACAGGCAAATATTAATGGTATTATTGATATACCCAGTCGTCTTGAAAAAGAATCCTTCCCAAAAAAAAAAAAAATCAATCCCACCCCCACTTCACCCTTTGGCAGGTTTAAGGTTTTTGGATTAATAGTCTTGTGGGATTTAGGTTTCCCCTCCCAAACATTTAACTTTCAAAAATGTATTATATTGTGAATTTATGTTGACTTATTCTTTATTAGTAAGTGATTTTAGTGGCTCTGTTGTAACCTAAACCAATTTCAAAACCATTTCCAAACCACATAGCTAAAACTTTTTTGTTTTAACCCATTCAATCTTTGATGTGGTGAGTGAGTGAGTGAGTGAGTGAGTGAGTGAGTGAGTGAGTGAGTGAGTGAGTGAGTGAGTGAGTGAGTGAGTGAGTGAGTGAGTGAGTGAGTGAGTGAGTGAGTGAGTGGGTGAGTGAGTGAGTGAGTGAGTGAGTGAGTGAGTGAGTGAGTGAGTGAGTGAGTTTAAGCCATCTCCCCACAGATAAAATTAAAAACCAATCAGAGCCAATCTTATGTATATCCATTATACTCTGAACTGGATCAATAGTAACATGGTCTGCAGCTCATCGCTCTTGGGCTGTCAGCAAGGGGAAGTCCTCTATAGGAAAATGGCAGGCCACCAGCACAAGCTGGAGGAGGAACATATCAATGAAATATAGATGTTTATCAAGCTGGATGAGATTTATTTAGATATGTGTGTGATTAAGTGTTTGATGTTACTCTACACAATGTGAGCCAGGGGTTTATCAGATGGGAGGGGTGCCTGTTTGTGTGCGTGTGTACGTGCATCAGAATGTGCATATGTGCCATCTTTTTTTCTTCTTTTTTTTTTACCCCTTTATGGCGTTTGAAATGCTTTTTTTTCTTATTTAAACCATGTTGCTTTGGTACCCCCTGAGCTTTCAAACCCCTGGGTGGTCGATATGGCCTAGTTTTTGAATTTCCTGCTGCACACAGAGAGGCACACAAACAACTGGCACACATACAATGCACCGTCAGCCCCACTCGCACAGCACACATACACGCAATACAGTCCTTGTAAGCGAATCGACAGAACATGCATGAAGGTGCTTTTGTTCTTTCCTTTCTCATTCCAGAGAGGACAAGAAACACATCTAAAGAAGGAAAGTAAGGATGACGGAAGGGAGGAGGGGATAGAAGAGGAAGGGGAGGAGATGAGGAGGGGGACAAGAAGGAGGAAGAAGGGAAGAAAGGGAGGGCTGAAAGTATAATAATGTGTCACAGTATATGGAGCAGAGCCAAGACACACGCTGTGAATAATCTGTGGTGGTTTTTTGCTGAGCTGGTTGTTGTAGCATTCAAAATATAATGCCAAATATGTCCTAGTGTCTGGCCTGCCTTAATGATGACAGCCAAGGGAATGGATAATTAAGGCACAGGGATAAAGAGTTTGCCTCTATACAGCGATAATAGTTTTCCAATGGGTCTTATTCAATGTTAGTGTATAGGAAATTGATACTTTGACCAATTTAGTAACTCGATCAGTGCTGGTTTAGAGGTGAACATGCCTGGGGGTCAATAACACTTTTAGTAGAAAAAAGGATGTTGCAAAGACTTCGGAATGTACAAAATGGTATAAAGTATACTTTATTGAGAATTTCTAGTTTATGTTATCTCAAAAATGAAAGGTCTATTCTCTCCATTTTCAAATTACATTCTGCTGTTTCTGCAACTGTTTTGTGCGTACAGTGCAGGCTCAGTAAAGAAAACTTCAAGTCTAGCATGCATTAAGAAGCAAGTCTAAAAAAACATTGACAAAGACTTTCCTCTGATTATTTGGCTGAATCCTGAAAGAAAATACAGATGGATTTATAACAGCAGGTGCATAGCAATAAGATTCATCACCTTGAAATCCAGGTTTAGACCTAAATCTACTGAAGTGTTGAGTCCCAGAGTGTCTTAAATAAACCACTCTGAAGCCGGTGTAGCTTTCACAAGAAAAGTCTCTAACTTTAAATCCATAAAGTAAAAGCTTTATGATATGCACTTCTGCCTTCCTTATGATTTCCTCTGTTTGCCCTTTACAAGGAGAAATGAAAACAAGCTAATTGATTGACCAATTATCGTACTGACCAGTTGACTAATTGATTTATATATAGGGAAGTATCTTTTAACATTGCTGTCTTTGAATAAACATATTTGTATGGTTAACATTGGATAACACAACAGCTCAGAGTTGTAGTACATGAGGGGATCAATATTCCAGCATGCAATGCTGGACATTTCTAAACAAGTTAAGGAGCCCACAGCCATGCTAGCGTCTCAGTGAAGCTAGACACAGCCATGCTTAAAGTGGACATTTTATACATACAGGTCTATATTTTTAATCTGGAGCTCTACTGGACTATTCTTATTTATCTTATATTTGCCCTTTATAAAGCCTCAGTTCAGCATCTGTCTGAAATAGGCTGTTTTAGCCACTGTCTCCTTAAGGCCCTTATCCGGAGCAGCACTCTCTATGCTGATTATAGCTTCCAAAAGCTGTGTGACGGCTGATTTCAGGGCACTCTAGAGGCTACATCTACAAACTTGTAATTGGATTTCACTACTTTTTTCTGTTCTTTACTCAAGATGTCAACTTCTCAAATACATCGGTAAATGAGGAAGCAAAATCCGATCCAAAATGTGAGAATGGACAACACAACAACATGGAAAACGGAACAAGCAACAGCCTTAGCAACAAAGGCTATGGAAGGGACAGCCATTAATGGGCACACATGACGAGCTAACGCCAATTTGTCTGCATGGTACAAAAGACCATCACAAACAAAGCGTTCATAGCAGGTTGAAGGCTGGGCTTTTGACTTACACAGAGCATTTACCTCAACTTTGACCATATTAAACGTAGATAGCCAACATCATAACCATATATAAATAATAGAAAATCACAATAGGCATAATATGGCCCCTTTGATGCAAATATCACATTGACAATGGTACCATACTGATGCTAGGCAGGCATGAAGTTTACCATGGTCAGCATCATTGTTTGGTGTATTAAAATGCTTTCATTTGCCAATAAGCACTAAACACAAACTCATTAACCAAATTATTGGACAAATCAATACTTTTGATCTTATGGTGGTGCTAGAAGTAAACTTGGGGAAAACTGCAATTCACCCTGGACATGAATTTGGGCAACAAATTTCATCCATCCAATAGTTGTTAAGATATTTAAAAACCACAAATATCAACCTTGTGATGGCACAAGAGTAAAGTCATTATCCTACATCATTCGGGCACCATGAATGCCTGTAGAACATTTCACGGCAATCTATCCAGTAGTTGAATTATTTCAGTCTGTGTAACCGACAGACAGACGTACATTGCAAACCATAAATCCTATGGTAGATCCAATGAACCAACATACATATACATACGAATACACAGAGTTACACAAGTTCAAAGCTGACGCACACATGCAAACACACACACACACACATACACACACACACACACATTTCATCCCACATGCTCTGTAAATAGAGAGCAGGATGTTGCAGACATTTGGGTGCATGAACAAACAAGAGATGCTCCTCGAAAGAGGGAGAGAGAGAGAGCAGGGGAAAGAGGGAAGGACAAGAGAGAAGGGTAGAGAGACAGAGAGGATGGAGACGGAGAGAGAGAGAGAGAGGAAAGGAGAGCAAGGGTAGGTGGACAGATGAAGTGGTGACTCAGGAATGAGATATGAAAAGAAAAGATTCAACACTTGGAATTATTCTCCTCCTACTCCTCCTTTCTTGCCTCTCATTCTCTCTATGGGCAGGAAAGGTAGCATGAGACAGACATAGACCTCACCCCGAACTTAGCCCTTTTTTTCTCTACTCACCAGTGATCTTCTCTCCTCCCTCTGATGTCCTAGCTCTTTTTCTTCTGTTTCCTCTCAATTGCTCATTTTTTTGTGCTCTTATGCGGGAGATTATCCAGAAGTCTGCCACCCTTACCTTTCAAGCAGCAGTCACTAAGCATGAAGAGTGCAGTTAATAAAAGAGAGGATATACAGAACATGGGACACAAACCTTCTGCTAGTGTCATTTTTGATTTAAAAAAAAAAAACAGTGTTTATCACACCAAAAAGGAATCAGTTTGAAAATGAAATGTCACACCTACGCATATTTGAGTAGCTTTTATCTCCTGTTATCCGTGTTGTGTTCCTGTAATGATGCTGTAATATTTGACCAGAGCACAGAAGGTCTGTTTAGGCTCAGTTACAATCTGGCATCTAGCCTTTGGTTGTGGGATCTGGATGCCTCCATTCAGTCCCACAGCAGGACAGAAAGTGTCATCAGTGTGATTTGGACGAGGTAGACATAATTAATTATATCCACTGTCCATCCTATAATGATATTTGAGTTTAATGTTTCATGAACATGTCGACCATCCTTTTCACCATTGAATATGAATGTAGACTGCAAGACAAGCTTTCATACATGCTATTTTCATAAGTCGACTTGCTGTTAAAGGCTTGTCATCACTGTTTGAAAGCTTTGTACAGTATGTCTAACTTTTTACATTTATATGCTAATATACTGTGTTTAACATATACATATAGCACCATATGTTTACTAGATTTTTTTCTCTTGTCTCTGTAATGTACACATACTGTAGGTTTTTGGCCATGGAAACGGTGTAGCGAAGGTGGCAAGCCACCCACAGAGACCACCTGATCTCAACATCATGGAGTCAGTCTGGGATTACATGAAGAGACAGACGCAACTGAGATGCCTAAATCCATAGAGTAACTGTTGTAAGCTGTCCAAGTTCTCTTAGAACAGCTTGTAAAAACTGTGCAAGTGTACCAAGAAGATTTGGTGTTGTTTTAAAAGCAGTATGGTCACAGGATAAATTATATTGATACGTTTTTTTTCTGTTTAATGCACTTTGTATGTGGTTAACTGATTACATATCCATGGCATTATTATTATTTTTTAAACATCCTCCTCCTTATCCTCGTTCTCCTCCTACCGCATGTTTCCACAAGTGCCTACAACTTTTACACATTGCTGCATGAAATAGTGCATTTTACTTTATTCTGTACATGTAAAGGCATTATTCCATAAATGTGTATTGATTTTTATGATGTCTGTAAAGGGTGTTGTTTAAAACAAGGTGGTCCTCCTCCGCTATAAAACACTGTTATACAACAAAAACCTTCCATGTTGGTTAGTGACTAGAGGTTCATTCATTCCTTTGTTTTATAGTACAAGTGTGGCTTTAAAACTAATCAATGCTCACTGCTGGAGAAAAGAAACCTGTTTCAGTTAGCTGTTCAGAATAATGGATTTCTGGTTTTCACTAATTTTATGTGTTGATGAGATGCTTCCACCATATGGTTGCTGTGATCCAAAAAGTCCCATGTCAGCTTTTCATAGCATCTTTAAGGCCACTGTACCTTCAACAACAGGAAGGTTACCTGCAATCTGAGGTCTCTCTTCTTCTTCTTCTTCAAATTCATAGTCTCTATTGGCATGATGATAACATCATTTTACTTTCATCTTTCTTTGTGGATGTTAGCCTCTGGGCACAGCATGTTCTCTAACAGTGTAATAGTATTTTATTGCAGACCTAAACAGACATCTATAGGCGCGTTTATGGAATTGAATATTTAAGACTTCTGATGAGCTCACGTGGTTGATTTCTCAGATGTATAGGTGGTTTGTGTTTCATATTTTGACCTAGTTGAATAACTTTTAAGTGACAGATTCTTTTTAATTCAGCTCTCTGAATCTGTCTCTCGCTGCTGCACCTCTGATCTCTCTCTCTCTCTCTCTCTCTCTCTCTCTCTCTCTCTCTCTCTCTCTCTCTCTCTCTCTCTCTCTCTCTCCTCCGGAGCTTATCTCTGTGCGCATCGTCAGCATCAGTTTGAAGTCAAATCTGACAGCCGCTGCCTTGCCCGGTCCCTTTTTACCATCTCTTCCACTAACTGGTGGCCACCCGGTCTCGTTTGAGAGGTACAGTCCCGGATTAGTGAGCTAAACGTGTGTAATTATTGATGTACTTTTTGGTTGGGTGGGGGGGGGGATTGACCTCGATTGCCGCCCGGGATGCGAGAGTGTATAGGCTGACGTGCTTTCTCTCACTATGCTCTCTTACCTTTTTCTCTTTGCAGTTTAACCGGGACTGTGGGAGCGCGTCTGATCGCTGCCTTCAACTTGGGGTGAAGAAAGACAGGAAAACTCCTCGGGATTCTCCGTACACCGAGCACTGATCCGGATATTCTGGTGAGCACACTTTGGCCAAAATTGTTGTTTGATTTGAATCCCATGGATTTATCTTTTTTTTTTTTTTTTTTGGACAAACAATTCGAAGTGCTGCTCATGATTTGTTGCAATTATATGTAACGGACGCGTCTCTATTACCTGATCACTTCTCTTTCCTTTGAAATGATCAACACAAAACAGTTAAATAAGCCCAAAAACTGGGAAAGACAACGTGGTATCGCAGATTGTCCGCTGCTCTCTCTCTCTCTCTCTCAAATATTTACCCCCCATGGCAGGGAAAGTTCTCGCTTATTATGCATGGGAATTAAACGTGGCCATTTGTGACGATTATCAGTCAGTATTCCTATCACGGAGGGTGAAGGGAGCTAAATACACCAGGGGTGAGGGAGTGGGGGAGAGATTAGGTGAGAGGAGTGAGGAGTGTGAGAAGAAAGAAACATTTGAGGGATCCCTGAGGGAAACGCAGCTTCCCTCCTTTTATGAGGGGAATTTTATTAGTCTTTTATTTCTCTACAATGATGACATTGTCTGATATTGTTCTAAAGCTTCTACTTAATATGCTATTATTGTCAGTGCCATTACTCCCGATTATATGTAAAGTGACATCCTACAGTACTGCTGGTTGTGCTGTAGGCAGAAATCTGTGGGGCCATTTGCTGCTTTTATTGTCCTGTTTATCAATTAAGCTTGTCTATAATGGAGATATCACACTTCCTCCAACATAAAACATTACTCTCCCACACACCATCCGTTAGCATCTCACCTCCCACATAGCCACACTTGCTGTCCAGAGCTGATTATCTGGTTATGTGCCACCATTTGCACTAATAGAGAGTCCCTACTTAATGTAATGACATCTCGATCTGTCAGCCTTTGCACAATAGACGGCCGCTTAAAGGCTCATAAGCATGTCATCAAGGGCAGATTGAGAGGCCGTAAAGACACAGAGGGCATGACAAAGTGCCTGTGGAGGTTGTCTGGGTAGTTTGCGGATGTGTTTTATCATCCATGTACAGTATGGGGCTGTCATTGTGAAGCATGCACCTTGGTATCTGGTGTGTGTGTGTGTGTGTGTGTGTGTGTGTGTGTGTGTGTGTGTGTGTGTGTGTGTGTGTGTGTGTGTGTGTGTGTGTGTGTGTGTGTGTGTGTGGACTCTGTTCAGTCATGTGTATGCAAGGAAAGAATAAGTGTGCAAAAAGAAAGGCGGGACAGAGAGATGGAGAGGGAGAGATTATGCTAACTCAAAGTATTGGAGGAAAAAGGAAAACCCATGTAAGCAGTTTTTCTTTTAGCTGATATATTTATATATTTAGCTGTCAGGGCCTTCACTGATACACAGTTAGGTTCTTCTGGCTTTGACATGCTTGTCACCAGCATGAGGTTTACACAAAAGAAGGCCACTACTTATTTTAGCTTAGCTATACAACTACAAGACAATCGGGGGGAGGCTAAGAGGATTGACCACACAGGACCACTGACTTAAACACAAATGAAGTCAGCTTATAACTCAGGTGACATGAGAGGAAATTGCTGGACAACAGTTGAGGGTCCACTGTGTGTCCACTCAGTTTTCACAGTGGCTCAAAAGCTGAGGAAGAAGAAATGAAGCAACACCAGTGGATGCTGAGGATATTTAACGATGATAATTATTTTTATGTTTCCAGCTACATTTAAGATAAGAATTAATAAAATCATGCATGCATATGTTTCGGTAAAGCATCAATTTTGAGCCTCATTGTAGACATGAGCAGGCAATCGGCAGGCAATCAGTTTTTTTTGTCGGGTGAAAATGAGATGATGTATTCTCAGATGATGTGCTGTCATGCTGTCACTGATGACACTCCAGGTAATGATGTCAGTGTTGTTCTGGATCCTCTTAATGATTGAGATGATACTGATCATCTGATTATCATCGATACTGGTAATAAAGTTGGCAGGTAGGTGCATTACATCATCATGATAATGGCAATACAGTGCTGCAGTCAAGAGTAATTCGCTACATCTTACACCACGAATGAGATCAAAAATTGGAGCAGAAGCAAACACGGGGTTAAAGTGCTCTTGCAAGAAGCAGACAAGTTAAGTATCTTTTGACAGCATGAAAGAATGGATCTGCTTGTATTTGGTGTTGTTGTTAAGATGGTGGGCTGGCAAAATCATTGCAGTCTTAAGAACATGACAGTCCGTGCAAAATGGCAGAGGCATACAAAGCCAATCCTGATTTTTCCATGTGACAGATTGTGTGTGTGTGTGTGTTTTTGTTTTTTTCTGTCCTCCGGTTGTTGTTTGTTCTCTGAGACGCACACTTACTAAATCACACATTACAGGCGCGTACACACTCAAATGTGCTCAGTCACATTATTTAATTTTTTTAACATGGGCATAAATGACAAGCATTCAACATAACTCAAAACCTAATGCACATTTATCCAGGCTTGTACTCATACTTGCCTACTCACTTAGGTAAAACCATTGTGTCTTGCACATATCCGCCCATTCTGTCAAACTGTACATGGCTTTGGGCTTAAAAATATCTAAGTACAAACACACAGGTGGACACACACACACACACACACACACACACACACACACACACACACACACACACACACACACACACACACACACACACACACACACAATGTTTTAGCAGGGACAGCCCTGGTGAGCTGGCACTGAACCAAAGAGCTGGTGATAACGAGGTTGAAGTTAGTTAGGATTTTAGCTGCGCCTCAACCTCCTAACACCCTTTCTAAATCTGATTCATCCCAAAATGAGATGTTTTTCTAAGAGACAGAGATGAAAACACACACTCTCTCTCTCTCTCTCTCTCTTTCTCTCTCCATTCCTTCTTCTCTTGCCAAATACAGTTCAGCTCAACTCCCCCACTCCCCCCTTTCTATTACTCTCATACTCACACACACTATCTGTTTCACACCCCGTTCCTCCCTCCCGTTCTCTCACATCTCTCTCTTCTCTCTTCCCCTGGCACCTCGATGTGTTTCTCTTTAATTGAGATGCATTTCAATGTGGTGCAAATTAGCTTTTTGTACAGCTCCAGTCTAAACTTGCAACCTGTGCTTGTGTGTGTATGTGCCCATGCATGTGTGTGTGCATCTGTGATCTATAGGTGTGTGTGTGTGTGTGTACGTCTGTGAAAAGAATTCCCAGTTGAAAGTGAACGCACTACCTTCCTGTTCATTTCTCGGACCCATCTTCCGATGCCTCCTCTCTCCCACAAATGTACATTTTTAGCACAGTATTAATAGCATTCACTGGTTTTGACTACTTTGGTTTGTGACTTTTGGCTGGAGGAATTCACTTGGACCCCCTCTTTGGATTTGAATAATGATCTGTGCCTCTGAGAGATGACAGTGCGTGGCAGCTCATTACGGAGAGGGACGGAAATCAGGAGAGTCAAGGGAGTTTATATAGACACGTTTCAGTTCTAGTCCTCCTGAGCTGATATGATCTGGTGATGTGTCGCTAAAGTAAAAAGCCAACTCTGTACAGTGTGCAGGGTAGAGGGCATGAGTGCACAAGTGGGGTGCCGCCAAGAGCCTGCAAAACACAGGTTGTCTATTTTAACATGTGCTTTTAGTCAACTGTCAAAGCAATTGAATCATATTTTTTGGTAAAAGCAAGTTGTTTCCTATCAATAGTTCACAGTGGGTCTCCTCTTTTTAGAAACTTAAAATGATCAAGAAAGTGAAAAAATTCCTCTAAAACTGAGGGTAGAGACACCCCAAGGGGTTGCAAGATAAATCTGGTGGGTTGCATGATGATTAACAGATAGGAAATAAGAAAAAAACAAGAAACACAGCTTCACAAATTCTGCTTGTCGACTTTTGTCTCTCAATATTTTGATATTATGAATATTTAGAACTCTTCAGGCCTCTAAAAACTCTGTGAAGCATTCTGAGAGGGGAACTTCACTCTTTGGTTGAAGTGTTTGCAGTTCATGGACATGTGTAACCTGTGGCTAGGGGAAACAATTAGACACTGCTTTGCTTTAAAGGATCACAAGCCCAAAAGTCTGGGAAATTGTGAATAACTTTAAAGGGTTCACCATGCAGCCTCAATAAAATATTAATAGTGAAAAAAGTTCCTGAAAATGATCTCACCTAGTGGCTTAGTGGATCTTCACATGCATTTAACTAAAAAACAAGATTTATCTAGAGGGTGAATACAGTAGAGTATCATGTAGCAGGTTTCTCCAGGGTGGTCTCTGGTGTGTACACATCTCTGTGTGTGCATGCTTGCATGTGTGCATGAACACTGTATGAGTGTGAACTTTGTGCCTCTTTGTGTGCGTATGTGTGCACATGCATGCATGTGAGAGAGCGAGAGGAGTCGTTAGGGAGAGTGATGCTGACAGTGGGGTGACCTTGGGGCTCCCAGTCTTCCTCCTGTCGATGAAGGGGATGACTTAGTGCCTCCCTCCCCACCCATGATGGCTCATTTATTATCATTAGGCACACAGTCAAAAGATGCTGCTCAGGCCCGCAAGACAGAGTGGTACGTCTGTGGGTGTGTGTACCCTTGTCTGTGTGTATGACTGAGAGTGAGAGACAACAGGACAGAGACAGAAAAGGAAGTCTTATCTCTTACGATAAGTGCTGCACGTCTGGGCATATGTCTGTCAGCCTGTGTTTGTCACAGGTGCGCCTGCTTTTGTATTAGCTTCTGAATGTGTGTTTATCCATATCTTGACGGCAGACATGCTGCCTGTCAGTCCACATCTGCCTTTGAGATGCGCCTATCTACCTGCTTACCATGCAGTATAAATAACAGTTTATGCCATAACCTTACGCCACCTCAGCCAGCCAGTGAGCAACATCAGTGGTATATGGCTACATCACGGCGGCCTCTGTGCTATCGTTTCTCAGCGTGATGGATGGAGACTTCTGCGGGCCAGTCAATACCCAATCTGAGCCCCACTGTCCTGATTTAAGATACAGGAGCACCCAGGTGACACACTCAGAAGCACGCCACTTTAATCACTCTGAGTATCAACTCTGCGCTGCCAAGATTGGTGTGTGTGTGTGTGTGTGTGTGTGTGTGTGTGTGTGTGTGTGTGTGTGTGTGTGTGTGTGTGTGTGTGTGTGTGTGTGTGTGTGTGTGTGTGTGTGTGTGTGTGTGTGTGTGTGTGTGTGTTTGTTTGTTTGTATTAGTATCTCACTGAGTCAAGCACTGCTGTAATCACACAGCGATCGACAAGTGCCCGGACAGAGTTTACATTTCTTTAGAATGTTAAGGGGGGTAACATAAATAACATATACAGGGAATGATTTATGATGTGTGTAGCTTACCTAAAAGGTAAAGAAAATTGTATGAAGCTTGGAAACTGGAGTTCTCATACAGCACATTTATACTTCTGATTGCTTTATTAAAAGGTGGAAATGTAATTGCTGGCTGGATTTCATTCAGAGGACTTTGACGGGTGTTTTTCCTGTGCGTTGGTATTGTAAGGCTATGAGGCCAATCGGTTGAGAAAGGTTGTGATTTTGGTTTAACACTGAAAAAGATTCCAATCTAAAGTAAGCTTCGAGTTTTCTTTGACCCTTGCAACAATTACCAAGGCCACAATTTTTACCTAACCGTACACCTCACTGTAAGGGCTTTCAATTGCCTTTAATAACAGCCCAATCATTGAAATGTTACTAATGCTTCAGTTTCCAGGATCAGATATTGAAATACTAATGAAAAAATCAGATACATTTTGCAGATCCAATCAGTGTGAATTTCACATACTATGTTAAATATAAACATTTCCCTGTTATACTGATGAGGAAAAAAACACAATTCAGGCAAGTTGCTAAGGAGATAAATCTGCATGCATATACAGTATGTCCAAATAGTGCAAACATGTCAAATTCACATCAGTTGTGCTCTACGCAAGGATGGAAAAGTGAGGATACTTAATGAGTGAAAAGGTGGGCAACTTATATTTAGCATCCTGCAGTCTCTCTGCTGTTACAGTTTATGAGCACATCATGCAGCAGAAAACGCTTCAGTATGTGCAGTAATCAAGGGAAGATTGTGTTTGTATGACTGAGTGGCTGGATATCACTACTTTATCAGAGAGTAATCTGTTTGCACTGGTTCAAATTGTTCCCTCCTGACATGTCATCATTCACATACATGCGCAGCGTTCAAACACACATGCTTGTGTACACTTGTGTACACAAAGACGCACATGCTTGCACACACATTCGCACAACCCTTCCCCTCCCCTCCAGCCCCTCCGGTTTGGCTGTTAGTCTAATTTATGAGGTGCCGTTAATTTGGCCTAAACGCTCGTTGCGAGACCTCCCTCCTCCCTCATCCCTTCATCTCTGCATCCCTCCTTCTCTTCCTCCCTCTCATCAGTCACTCGGTAGAGTAAATCAGAGGGGTGGTATTGCACAGCAGGCAATACATAGACTGGACACCTTGACTAATATACCGCTGTCCTCCCTCCCTCCCTCCCTCTCTCCCTGTCTATCTATCTCTCTCCGTCCCTCCCTCTCTCCATCTCTCTTGCCCGCTGTCAAATTAAGCTCCTCTCCTCTCTGTTCTCCTTTTAGATTTGCCTCTTCCTCATTTCTGTCTTCACTTCTTTTACCTTTCCTGTGCACTTTCCCCTCTACTCTTCTCCTTTACCTCCACCCACTGTCTCTGTACTTCTGTCCTCCACCTCTCTTCCTCTTTACTCCTCGCCTCCTCGCCTCTTCCCCCATTCTCCTGTTCTCATGTTAGGTGTAAATTTAGAACAGAAGGCATGAGGGGATGTTTTGTGTGTCTTTGTGTGTGCGTGTGAGAAAGAAAGAGAGAAAGAGAAACTCTACATGAAAGCTTCTCAGAGTCCCCATACAGCACTCAGATGGGGCTGATTAAAAACCTAAAGCCTTGGTTTTCATCCACATTTAGGATTCACATAAACTTAGATGCACGCACTCACGTGCACTCAGTTATACACACTGAGGCACACGTGCATTTACACACACACATGCACAGTCGAGTTTCCCTGCTCATTAGCTTCCTCTTATTTTTCTCTTTTCTGTCGTTCCCTCTCTCTTATTTTTTCTCTCTGTCTCTCTCCCTCAAACACAAACACACTATAGAGACTGGCTGAAGGTGATTCTTCCCGATACACTGGAAGTGAACAGTAACAATGTCAGGCATCTGAGGGTCCCTCATTGCTTTACGCCACATTGTTCTCTAATTCCATACACGGCACACACTTGGGAATAACCCTGTGCTGTACTCACTGTACAGGACTGCCCAGCACACCTATACATCACTGTCCATCTTCCCAGCTCTCTCTCTGTCTGTTACTGTGCATTTTCCATCTTTCACATCCCCTCCACCCCTCTCAATCGTTGTGTGTTTCTTGTCTATTTATTCTCCTTCTCATTTCTCATCTTTCTCAGTGTCGCTCTCTCGTGCACACCTGTCTACCGGCCCCGTCTTTGTCCTTCCTCCTCTTTTTCAAATTGCCAGAGCACAAAGGGCTTAGATTCTTCTCAGTAAATATAACATGTAGCCTCCCATTGTCTGCCATACCCCTCGTCCCCTTCAGCATCTATACCCCCAAACCCCGTCACTTCTACCTCTCTCAGTGGGCTTCCTACTAGTGCACACTTACAGTCACAATATAAAGCATGCCATGTCTGCCTTATCCCTCAGTGTATTATATAAATCCACTGTGGTTATCATTAAACAAGAACACCTTAAAACACAGACTTATATATAAAGATCAGACTCTCTCTTTGGAGAGGTGCTTGACTTCATTATAATAGAATAGAATAGAATAGAATAGAATAGAATAGAATAGAATAGAACAGGAGTCTGACTGAAATTTGAAGTTGACACTAACACCAATATTTGAGAGTAAAAATGTCTTGTATAGTACCAGTCAAAACGTTGGGCACACCTTCTCATTCACTGGGTTGAGAAAATGCGTCCAGAGTTTTGACTTATACTGCACATAAACACAGAACATGAACATTTTTGCCTATTTATTTGATCATTGTTTATTTAATAGAGACTGCACAATACATTTATTGCACCAGTTATACCTGAGTCAACTCCAGTGATGCAAGGGTTGATGTAATACAACATAAATGGTAACAGAAAGTTTCATTATATATAAAACTTTGCACCTAGAAACATGTAATATGTTATTGTTGAAATAATATGTTATTGTTATGATCAAAATAAAAACAAAGGTAACATTGGTAATTGAAAACTTATGTTTAGGATTTGCCTCCCAGCTCCCCCCTCCCCAGTTTTCAAGCTCCTTAAACTATAATTTTTTTTTTTTTAAGTATTTTTGGGTCACTGCTATGTTCTTAAGGCGTCCAAAGCACTGAAATAAGCAAGAAATAGAAAGAAATAGCAGAGTTATGTTTGAATCCATCACATTTAGAGAGTGGGCTGTAGCTTAATAACTGCTCATCAGTTCTAGAAGATTTTCAGTTTTTGTTTGATCAGCAAACACATAATTGACCTTCTAACATAGTACAACACAGACTCTACACACAAACAGACTGCTGCCTTCTTGACTGTCAAACTGAATATATTAGCCATGAGGAGATCAATTAGTCTAAATATCACTCAGTGTTAAACTTGACTGATTCGGTTGTGTTATTGTAATTTATTAACCACTTTCTCCTACAGTGTAATGTAATACATTGCTTTTAATCAAAAGATCTTTTCACATCTTTTCTACTGTAGGTCAGAGTAGTTGGACTGGCATGCAGTGCAGACTGAAAATGAAAAGGAAAGGCACAAGTGGTGATATTTCCAGCTTTTTCAGCAAGAAAACTCAGTGTTGATTTTAGATATGCTTGAGAAACATTTTGCTGCACACTGTGCACAGCATAACAACTGTCGCCTTTAGCTGTCTTAAAAAACTGGTTGAACATGACCTGATGTTTAGTGCAGAGTCAAGTAAGTAAGAGCTGCACAGTTTTTTGTATGAATGCTGGTATTGTTCCTATTGTCCATGATTAAGAACATGTCTATCAAGATAACACAATGTAAGAATAAATATAAGATATATTTGTGGATCTTTCGGTCAACCCATTTTTCTACATAAGTAGAATTGTATTTTTATTCAGGAGTCGCCACAAACTGCACCCTTCCATGCCACCCTGCCAAAACCTCTCACCACACCATACATGTAAAACATTTTCTAGATCTGCCACTGCATTGCAGTCTGGCCAATATTTCATTTTAAATGTTTTAAATAGATAACACTCCCACCTTCCAGCTGCCCTGACTGTTGAAGAATTTTGAGTCTTGTCCAGTGGAGGCTCTTGTTGACCTTGAGTGAGCAAAACTGCTTACGTGGTGATGGAGCAAGATAGTGATATAATTAGCTGTACGAAAAAGCAATTTTAAAGATCCTTAAAAAAAAAAAAAAAAGACAAAATGGTAGGTACTCAAACAGTAGAACTTAAAGATTCTATATGTAAGAATTATGAAGCAATTTACATTTATTAAGAGTTTTTATTGCTAGTGAGTGAACAGGTAGTAATGGAACTTAAACAATGAGACCTTCCCTGACTTTGTGGCTTTAGACTGATCTCTATGTGAAGGACCTACATCAGATTTTTCACAAAATCCAACAGATCTGCCAGTTTTGTGTACTCCTGATGCCTTGCCTCTCTCTCGCTAACATCAACCACAACACATTTCACAACCCACCACCACCCCCAATGACAAGTTGCCTACTCCTGAGCACACACACAGACACAGCTAAAACAGCATGATTTCCTCAACAAAGGCCCCAAAAAGAAGCTCCAAAGCAATAACAGAACATAGCTTACCCCTTTTGTTTTTTCGGTTGGTAGCCCACAGGTGGGAATATTCACACCATTTCACAACAAAACCACAGTGTGTTGCTCCCCAGCCACAGCTCACTGAGCCCACATTTGGTTTAAAATAAATAAATAAATGTTAGTGGTTTGCAGGTCAGGTCAGGCTTGGGTGGTTGATTAACACATTTTTACAGTTTGCGCAGATAGGATTGACTCTCAGAGGTAAGCAGCCACAGCATAGCAAGAGCCTTGTGTGTGTGTGCACGTTTACAGCTAGGGTGGAGGGGCTGACTGACTAAGGGTGAAAGATGCTTTGCAGAAACATGATGTAAAACACAATGTTAGAGGTCTTTAATGTTATTATGAGAGGTGTAAGCTAGGAAAAAGACATCACTTGCAATGGTCTTGTGCTGATACACACTGCCAGCGAACATGCGAGCAAACGTAAGCAACTGGATGCTGACAGCAGTTCACTCCATGGCCACTGGTGTCACTAATGAGGAGGAATTTCCGATTCATACGAAGAGTGAGTTCTGATCTGTTAATTGCTGCAAATTTGTTAAATATAATATATTATTATAAATTAAAACCATACAACAAATATTTTAAATCTGAATTAGGAAAAAAATGTGAATGAATAATGTGTAGCCTATATGTATATCTATGATATTAGATTTAGGCCTTGCTCGGTATAAAATAGCAACAAAAATAGAAAAGAAATGTAATTTTGGAGACTTTAAATAGCAAGTAGGACAAGAAGTGTTTCAGTGGGAGCTCTTAGGCTTTACTTGATATATATACAGTACCAGTTTGGACACATTTTCTCATCATGTGAATCCAAACTTTTGATTGCTACTGAACACTGCGTACTTACCCATACAACTGACTTGTGAAATTTAATTCACCAGTAAATACATTCAAGTCATGTTCTATGGGATCAGCAGCATAAATCAGGGGTTACCAGCTTCTGACAATGCTGGCAGCACACTAACTCAGTCGGGTAGGTGCAGAATGATGAATTAAAAAGATTTTTTTCTCCGTTGATCCTACCTTGATTTTTGGGAATCACTGGACACATTCATTGCGTTTCATTATTTCAGCACAAGTATTAGAAATGTGGTCATATATGGATTTACACATGTGAGAAGCTAATCCTTTATTTCATACGCTTTCAGCCCCCCTAGTTCAACACCTTTATAATAATTCAATTAAATGACAAATATAAAACACACAAATCAATCAGCAATCAAGCGCATTTTCTCGTGTGAATCCATCATGTGGCTGTGGCCCTGTACGATCTCTGGTAAGCAGGCCAAGTGTCTCTGGCTGAGCCATCTCCATTCGCTGTGTGTCTGTTCAGTCAGCCACACAGAAGACAGATAGAACCACAAGTCTGCTCACCCCCCCAGTCGCACCAATGTAATCAGACCTCAGCAGCCATAAACCACCAGCTATGGACACTCTGCCTAGCCTGCTGTCACACACACAGACACACACACTCACACACACCCACACACAGAAACACAATCCCTACTACATAGACAAATGAATGCAAATGTAGACTCATGCAGGAGGGCTGACTTCCGTGCATAGAGACAATCTGAAAACACACATATGAAAGATAGCGCTGTTACAATGGCTCACACATGCGCACAAATCTGTACACACTGACACATACAGTACATGCACACACACTTAGCTTAAAGTGAAGCTTTGAGTGCCGAGCGGTGGTCCTCCACAAGTTGAGACTTTTTGCCCAAGGAGCTTATCCCCACATGTCCCACTCTAGTGGAGCAGGAAGGATGTCTTCTAGCCCATGGGGGAATCTTAATCATGCTGCTCATCCGGCCACTGTTATGTGTGTGTGATCATGTGTACGTGTGCGTGGATGGACTGTGTCTATGAGTTATGTGAAAGCTTGTGTCTTTATT
>NC_084971.1:17207328-17284893 GCF_963691925.1 Scomber scombrus | reverse complement strand
CACTGTTTTTTAAAACATTCTCTGAATACTTTGACAGAACGACTCTGTGCTTAGATATACGTGAGCCACCTTTTTCTCAATTTCCCACCTCAACACAAATATACAGGCACACAGCTCACACAGTTACACAAACAAATGAATTCATGTTGTCAGTTTCAGGTGAGACTTGCTCTCGTACTGACCAGAAACAATTTGTGATTACCTGCTAAAATGCAAAGATTTGCTGATATCATATTCTTGTTTAAAACCAACTCTCTCAATGGGTTAAGCGCTGTGGGCCTTGTGCATGGGTTGCAGCTAAAGGGTCACTGTGAGTGTGTTTTAAACCAGTAATAGACCACTCACACACTTTAATGGCCCCCAAGAGAAAACAACCATACATATTCAAAGACCAGCCTCTATATATATGTGTGTGTATATAATAATAATAATAATAATAATAATAATAATAATAATAATAATAATGCATTTTATTTAAAGGTGCCCTTCAAAGCACTCAAGGACACCTTACAAGGCACATAAAACACATCAAACAATATAAATCAGGTAACATTTAGTGCAAAGATAAAGAATAAATATGAATGTGACTACAAAGTGCATTAGTACAATAAATAAACAAGAACGTGATTGCATAGTTAGTGTGAGACAGAGTATGCCACTCTGAAAAGGTGCGTTTTCAGGCGGGATTTAAAGGTGGAGACAGAGTCAGAAGTGCAAATGTCTAGTGGGAGAGAGTTCCAAAGGCGGGGGGCAGATCGGCTGAAGGCTCTTGACCCCATGGTAGTTAAGTTGGCAGATGTGGCAAAGAGCTGGTTGGCAGAGGAGGATCGGAGAGTTCGGGAAGGTGTGTAGATGTGAATCAGTTCCGAGAGATATGATGGTGCCAGGTTGTGAAGGATCTTGTAAGTGAGGAGTAGAATCTTAAAGTCAATGCGGGATTTGATAGGGAGCCAATGAAGTTGCTGCAGGGCAGGAGTGATGTGTTCAATAGAGGGAGTTCTGGTTATGATACGAGCGGCTGCGTTCTGTACCAGCTGGAGTTTGTGAAGAGATTTCCGCAGAAGACCAAAGAGTAGAGAGTTACAGTAGTCCAGATGGGATGTGATCAGGGTGTTTACCAGGATATCAATGCAGGTTGGTGAAATTGAGGGACGGAGACGATTGATGTTACGTAGATGGAAGTATGCAGTCCGAGTAACGTTATTAATGTGGGCTTCGAAAGATAATGTGCTGTCCAGAATGACACCCAGGCTCTTTACCTTAGGGGATGTAGGAACAGTGGAATTGTCGATGGACATGGAAAAAGTGTTGAGTGTTGCTAAGGTTGATCTGGTACCAATGAGGAGGACCTCCGTTTTTTTCGCCGTTGAGTTTAAGAAAGTTCAGTGAGAGCCATGATTTAATTTCCAGTAAGCAGTCCGATAGGGCGATGGGTGGCAGAGGGGAAGAAGGCTTAGTGGAAAGATAGAGTTGGGTATCATCAGCGTAACAGTGGAATGTCAAATTTCCTGAGAATGTGACCAAGAGGCAGAAGATAAATAATGAACAGGAGTGGGCCAAGCCGGATCTCAGGTTCTTGAATTGAACAAACTGTGTGCGGCCAGAGAGATATGATCTGAAACAAGCCAGAGGGATGTCAGTGATTCCAATGGAGGATAACCTGTCCAGGAGGATGTCATGGGAAACGGTGTCTAAATCTGCGCTCAGGTCGAGGAGAACCAGAATGGAGAGAAGTCCAGAGTCAGATGCCATCAGGAGGTCATTGGTGATTTTGACTAGGGCTGTCTCGGTGCTGTGGAGAGGACGGAAGCCAGACTGAAATTGTTCATAGAGATTGTTGTCAGACAGATGGGTGTGGACCTGGGCTGCAACAGTTCTTTCTAGTATTTTGGAAAGAAATGGCAGGTTTGAGATGGGACGGAAGTTGTTCAAATCATTCGGATCGGCGCCAGGTTTCTTGAGTGTTGGTGTTATTGCAGCAGTCTTTAGTGATGATGGAACAACACCAGAAGTCAGTGAGGAATGTATGATGTCAGTTATTAACGCGGACAGGGCAGGTAGGCAGATTTTTACCAGGTGGGTAGGTAGGGGGTCTAACTGGCAGGTAGATGTAGTTATTTCGGAGACAGTTGGCAGTATGAAGCTGGCGAGCGGAGAGCTGAAGGACGATGTAGGCCAAGAGTGCAGAGAGGATGCAGAGTTATTTGTAGCATATATATATATATGTATATGCACAAAAAACACACATTACTCTTACTATACTTAACTATCTTTCTGTAGTCCTAACATTATTCCTCTCTGTAATATAACTAACCACAACAGGATGCGCTGAAGAAGAAGGATTTGGTCCTATTCATCACTTTATTCTTCAGTTTACCATA
Source organism: Scomber scombrus (assembly GCF_963691925.1). Taxonomy (NCBI): domain Eukaryota; kingdom Metazoa; phylum Chordata; class Actinopteri; order Scombriformes; family Scombridae; genus Scomber; species Scomber scombrus. Next base: position 17,282,512 of record NC_084971.1, on the reverse strand, counting down.
ATGGAACCAAATGAAATCAATCACCCACGTCACTTTCTGGACCAAAGTATACCACTTGTATTTTTCCTGTAAGAATAGCAGGACCATTTTTGTTTTTCATAAGAAGTAAATATAGTTAGCAGTGGGAGATGTGCTATTGTCTTCATCCACCATATAACATTTGGTTACGTGGTTGCTCACCTAAAATACAGCTCCACATATAAACTGCAGTTACATCACATATATTGAATCAATAACATTTGAAGACCCAATTTTGTCGAACCCGTAATTATTCCTACAGTTATAGCATACAGTATGTACAGATATAAATGTACTAATATCTATTAGTTGTGTTATCAAAACATTGCTCATAAAGGGCAACTGCACCTTATCCTGCAAGGCTCAAAATAGCCCTACATGAAAACAACACAAGGGGTTGGATTGGTGTGGGCGTGTGGCTCAAGATGAGATACAAACCCTGAAGTCCAGATTGAAGCCATATCATTTGCCAAGGCAGTTTCTACTCCTTTGAGGCAGGATTTTACAACTCTGTAAAGTTATGTCAGCAAAAATGTCCCTCTTCATCTAGACTCATGAAGTAAACAGTAGAATTAACAAAGTGCTACATGACACATGCATAGGCTATAAATTTATTCTCCGGCTTGTGCACTGTGTCTGGTGGTCAGGTTCACACTATGTTAATCTGTCAGTGACAGCGATGTTGGCAGCAATGTCGGCACAATCTGGACTCCTCATGTCATTAAAACACAGCTCATCTTCTGAATGCTCCTTCTTACAATGAACAGTATATTGTATGAGAATGGTAAATAACAACTTGTGCATTTGGGGCCGTATTTAGATTTTAGTTAACCATGGGCACTGAAGAGTTAGTCATTATTAGTATTCAGAACTCAGCTTTATCAGAGGACTTGAATCTAATATAGTTGTGAGCGTGAAATAGTTTCCTCCAAATAAAGCCAAGTATGACAGTTCTGACTCAAACAAATGTATCTTGCGTGACAGCCACTCTGGCCTTGAGCTGTATCTTGAGTCTAATATTCATCTTTCATAAGTTACACTCTTCTTTGATTGGTTGTTGTTTTCTGTCTTTAAAGGGAATGTATCGTATACATTTTCAGGTAAATACTTTCATGCTGGGGCTCTACTGGAACCCCAGTATTTTTATTCTGGGGCTATATTTGCATGATTTACAGTTTTAAAAAACTCCTTATTTGTCTTATACCTTCATGCAGACCCTCAGTTTAGCCTCTGTCTGAAATAGGCAATTTTAGCTCCTCTCTTTTCTGATTGGTTCCAGACTTCCAGACAACTTGTAGATATCTTGTTCAGCTTCCAGCTGTTTGGAAAGCTACATAAACAAACAGTAGTAGTCGGATTATACTTTGTTTTCTGATTATTTTTTAGAAATATAAACCTCTAAAATAAATCCCTACATGTTCCACCCAATCCATTTCAAAATATGCAAGCAGACAACACAAACAACTTGTGGAACAACCTTAGAAGCAAAGGCTATGGAATGGACAGCCATGTATTGGCATATGTAAACAATCTACTACATCATGAAGAGGGAGTAGAAATAACATTGCAATTAAAGGATTTAGAGCATTCAGGCAGCATTTTTACATAAGTTCACCTCAAATTTTGGCATATGATCATGTTCAACACAGATTTAAAAGCTTTATATCAATTTAAAATTGACCTCAAAGCAAACACGATTTTGTACTGATTGTTTCACCAAATGTTTGCACATTACAATTTCATAATAATAATGACACTTTAAAAACACAATATCATCCACATAAGGTTAATTCCAGCACAAATCTTCAGAAAGGAATACATTTTCTACCTTTATTGGCATGCGTTCTTTATTTGCATCTTGATATATTATGTTTATTTAACTTCTATGTTATCATTGTATTTCATTATACAGTGTTCTCTACAAAAAAAGTGTATATGCATTTTACAAGTAAATCAGAATCTCAAATTTTGTTCTCCTAAAGACAGCCAAACATAACCACTGACACACTCACATTTACACAAACACACACACATACACACACACACACACACACACACACACACACACACACACATACACACACACACACACACACACACACACACACACACACACACACACACACACACACAGTTAACGTGTGCATTCATGAATGACCACATTATGTCATTATGTGCTGTTTAGAAACCTAGAAACCCAAAGAAGAAGGGAGATGTGTTGAGAGAAAGAGAGAGAAGAAAGAGAACTGGTTTGAGGCACCCATCTGTCAGAGAAAAGGAGGAGAGACAGGCTGAGAGACAGAAAGAGACAGAAAGAGAGAGGGGAGTATTTGACAAACTGCAAACAACATGTGGATATACTGAAACTGACTGTGAGACAAACAAAAAAAAGAGAGTCAGAGGGTTAGCGATGCAGCGCAGAGATAGAGAGGAAACAGAGAGGAGACAGAGACGGGAAGAGGGATTGAAAGACAGCCAGTCTGAGAGAGTGACAGAGTGGCGTCCTGAGAGGGAGAGTGTGTGGGTGAATGTGAGAGCAGCGCAAGCTAACTTGTCTGTCAGTCTGAATCTGTGATTGGCACCTCGGGGTCCAACATTCCTCTCTTAGCCCATTGGCTCTTCCTGTCAGGATATAGGGCACAAGGTCACACACACGCACATGAAACACACACACAAAAACACATAAAGAGAGGATGATATACTTACAGTGCTCCAAGCTTTTCAATAGACACGCACACACGCACGCACGCACGCACTCACACACACACACACACACACACACACACACACACACACACACACACACACACACACACACACATCCTTACATGATAAAAAAATATATATGTGCATAAGTGTTTCACACACACATGCACATGTCTAGCGGAAAAGAGGTCTCCTGTGGTGTCTACTCTTGCTGACTGGACCTTAACCTTTGACATTTGACCTATGACCTTTACGCTGTAAGCAATACAGCTTTTCACTCAACCTATCTTTTATTTCAGCCTTTGTGTGTGTGTATGAGTGTGTACACATGCATATATCTGTACTGTATATTTATGTTTTCATATTTCTGCTCATGCTACAACCATTGTGTAATTTATCATTGTGACTCTTGCGCTTTCCTCTTTCTCTCTCTCTTTCCACACAAACACATACTCAGTCTCCTAAAGCGATGACTGTACAAACAGGCATAGAACTGCACATACACGCACACACACAGCAGTGTCTTTTATTGGATGTGTCCATCATGTCCTGACCTGTCCCTTTCACAGTCAGTCACACTCAAGGCTGAAATGCTGCACGTGTGTTCCTGTGTGTGTGTATCTAAGAGAATGATGACACAGTTATCATATTCATTTAATACATGGGGAAATGTTATGTTATGTATCTTTTGTGTGTATGTAGACAATATTTTTGGCTGGATCGCAGGAACCAGCCCAATAAATGCAAATGTCTGTCACTGAGTCACTGACTGAGTGTTGAAGGTACACCATTGCTTGAAACAGCCAAGTATGTATTTTGCAGATTTGGAGCCAGGCTAAAACCTGCTTTGCTGTAGGATAGTTAATATGTCACTTTATTAAGTAATATGTTTTCAGAGTAGAAAGTAACCATTTAGATTCCCAATATATGATCAGTTTATCCAAATAACGGTTATTTTGAAATTGGCTCAGAAATTTTCAGTGATATGAGGAGCTGCTGACCAAATGAGACCAGCCGGTCATTTCAGCAGCTATTAGCCTGACTCTTGAGATGATCAGCGAGTCAACGTCTGTTGTCATCCCGGGGAACATAATTTGATGAACTGTGTTAACGTGAACAGATCAGTCTATAAAAAATTAAGCTACATAACAGTCTGCATTTCTCTTTCAATGAGGTTATTTTTTGTGTTAGTGGAGGTTTGTGTTGAGATTATTTTGTCCCAGTACAGTCAGGTAATTGTGTTGAGGATACTCGCCGTACTTCCTGGGGCCTTTATCATCACTTATCCATTGTTTCAAATTGTCAGCCCTCTAGTGTTTCATAGCCAGTGTAGCCATATAACAGGTTTTGACCTTGTCTTGTTTCATATATATGTAAAACAAAAATAGTAAAATGTGTTTTCCAGATTTTTATTGAATTTTTAAATGCATCTCCATGTTCTTCAGCGAATTAAGACTGGTCAGTTGTCATGGTGATAGCTCAGTCATTCATTTGCAGGTTGAAGACATCATAACTCTAAATAAACTGTTTCTCATGAAGTTGAAATAAAATATTTTTTTTACTTCTTCTCATGAAATGATTGTGACAATGTGATTTATTCTTGATAGATAAGGTGTATATATTCTCAAAATTGCATTGACAACAAAATTATTCCAACTTTATGGACAACAGTGTAAGTCTAAGTTGGTCTACTTTTTATTGTTATTGTTGTTGTGACTTGGCATATTTGTTTTGGCATATTTGTAATTTATTCATATTTTTGGAGGACATTCATTTTCTGTAGATCTCAACAGAAGACTATATGAGGAACACAAGCTCAAAAATGTATTTAAAAGTATTTATAAAAATATCCCTGTTCTTGTGGATACAGTGAAGGTGACACATTTTATATTTTTCTTTCCTTCTTTTTTTGTATTGTTCTTACTGATGTGAAAGTCAAGTAATGTTTTTTAAGTTCTTGAAATGAAAGACACAACCAAACTCAACCATTACTGCATATTTGATGAGTGATAGAATGTTTTTACACAATGTGCTGCTATGCTTTTTTTTAAAGCATTTATATTTATGATTATAAAAAACAATTTGAATAAGATTTATTATTTTCTCTTAAAACCTGATCTTGGATAAGTTTTACTACAAACACTGATCTTCCAAGAAAATACCAACAAACTCAGCTATATTGCCAGATTTGAAATGACACGTTTTTATTTTTTAATGAATGCACTGTATTAGTGGCGGTGTTGGAGACGACTGATATGTCCAAGCTGCTTTCGTTCATGGAGGGAAATGTGATGTGTTGACTGTTCTTGTGTTACATGTGGTTTTAATGTGTGTAGTTTTTATGTTTAAAATATATTATGCACAGACAGATACACTCTAATGAGAGAAGGTGTCCATCTGGCAATTTGTGTGTGTGTGTGTGTGTGTGTGTGTGTGTGTGTGTGTGTGTGTGTGTGTGTGTGTGTGTGTGTGTGTGTGTGTGTGTGTGTGTTAGAGAGCGAGAGAGAGAGAGAGAGAGAGAGAGAGAGAGAGAGAGAGAGAGAGAGAGAGAGAGAGAGAGAGAGAGAGAGAGAGAGAGAGAGTTGGTGTGTGCACCAGTAGGGGTTTGTGACTAATGGGGTCATTATTGATGCTGAGTCAGGATTACCGCTGATTGCCGTGGTTGGATACCGACCTAACGAGTGTACAGACACACACACATACACCACATGCATGCACACACACATACACACACATTTTCATATCTTTCAGGCTCTCATAGGTGCACTTATGTGCATAAACCTCCCACCTCAGCTAATAAACTTACTCACCCAGACATCCCTCTCTCAACCTCCCTAGACCTCCCTCCCTCTTACACACACACACACATGCACTAAAGCACACGCACACATTAGGAGCTCCTTAACAATACGTGTGGCATACACCTAACATAGAGTATGGACTGTACATACACACCAACACATACTAATATATACACATTTACTACACAGAAAATTGTGTTTGGTTTGAAACAGCTGTGAGAAAAATCTACTCCATTAAGCCAGCTGGCAAATATCCCTGAGTGATAGTTAACCTTGAGCAGGTAATCAGTGAATCATTTCTCCCATTAAAAAAAAACCCTTTCATCTGAGAGATACAGTAGATTCAAAATACATGGCAAAGACAATAAATATGTGAATGGATTAAAAAGAATAGGTTAGAGTCATAATATTTTTTACCTCCCAGCACTGCCTTGACTTATGGTTTGACAGTGTGGTTAAAATGTATATATGGCTTTGGATAAAAGCGTAGGCCAAATGACAAAATGTTAAAATGAATACCACAAAATAATTGCAAATATTTTCCAAGAGAATAGAAAATACTTCTTCCATGCAGATGGCGGAAATTTGTCTAGTAAAAGGGTACATTATTAAAACATATCATATCACATCCAGGCAGGACACATTAAAACACATGTACTTAAAAAAAAGAAAAAGAAGCTACATTAAAAGGAGCACCAGATACTTGATGGTGAGGACAGAATCAGGGTTAAATAAAGAGATATAAAGTGCTGTGTGCTGAGGTAGCAGACTGGCTTTAAAGTAGTGGCTGTCCTTACTGATTAAGATATTTTATGGCAACAGGGACAAACGATTTTCTATACATGTTTTTCTATGCACAGGGGACTCTGTACCTTTTGCCCTGACGGCAGTAGCTAAAAGTGGTGATTTAAGGGATGGCTGCAGTGGTTTAAGATGTTGCCACTTAAGCGCTGGACTGCTTCACCATGGTGATAGGACAGTTGGGTTTCTATAAATATTGTATAATGTCTTCTGTGTCTCTTAAGGAGCTTTCACATGTCAAAGAAAATAACCCTGAATGATGATGTCATCCTGTATTATGAACTGAAAGGTCTAAGGGAAAATGCTATTGGTTGCATTATGGGAAATGTAGGATTCAGAGTTTATGGAGCTTGTCTTATTCTGGGGACTAAAAATCAGCACATGCTTCAATTTTAACTATTCTTAGCTGAATGGCTGTAAGGATGGCAATGTCAGTCAATTTCTTTGCTCCAGACTGGAATTATATCTCAGCAACCATGGCATAGATAGCCATGGAATTTGCAGAGACAGTCATCGATGGTTTTCATCCATCATCAACGTCCCTTTCTAGATAAAGATTAGCCATTTCTGACTTTTGGCCGATCACTGCTCCCGCATTTGAAAACCAAGACCTCAGTAACTTTTATTACATTGCATCACTTTCCTTTTATGGTTTATGTAAAGCTTTTTTTGAAACCCCTATTAACACATCCACATAGAGGTCTTTCTTGGATCATCTTGTTTTTCTTTTATTTATGATAAACCATAGCAGTATGTGTACGTTCTTGTGTGTTCTGCAAAGCCTGTTTCTGTGTATGTTGCCGTGTTTAACTTTCTGCCTGTCTGTCCTCTCAAACACAGCCTAAATGTCAGCTTCGTGATCACCCTTACTCAGCATCATGAATAAACAAACATTCACACCGAATCATTCCCAGCATTTAACACTACAATTAGACATTCACCTCTGTGTTTGTGCATGCGTATGATTACGTGTGTGTGTGTGTGTGTGTGTGTGTGTGTGTGTGTGTGTGGCCTCACTGAGTCTGTCTAAGGGGGTTTTCTTCTCCTGAGTGTCACAAACACATACATTCTTGAACCGTGAGCCAATGAATATAACCACTCTTGGTTCATTAAGTTATTAGCGTTATCTGTGTGATTGACACTTGGAGTAACGGTAAGGATTGGAGCAGCATGTGAGTGTTTGTGATTGTAAAGTGTTGCTGGCATTACAATATGCCTTTATGGTTATTCAGCTGTGAACCATCTTTCTGTGTGTGTGTGTGTGTGTGTGTGTGTGTGTGTGTGTGTGTGTGTGTGTGTGTGTGTGTGTGTGTGTGTGTGTGTGTGTGCGTGTGTGAGACCGTTGCTGTGTTTCCTGTTGTTTTACTGGTTAAAGGAGTGATACTCCTGAATGAATTACACACACATAAATGTTTATTCTCAATAACTACTGAGCATTGTAGCCCCTGGTTTTAATCAAAAGTGTGTGTTTCCAGCTCTCTGTGTGATTTGACAGTGTTCATTGTTCCTGAAAGCCACTGTAGTTTCTAAATCAAGTCTTTTATGAAGTTCTCCTGCTCTGGGCAGACCATTAACATTTCATGTCACCCTGGCTTACTCTCTGTCTTACTCCTATGGGCATGAAGCAGAAAGTCCCTGTTTGAATAATCACTTCTGCAGCCTGCAAAAGCAGACCATAGTGGCCATGCTTTTGTTAGATGAGATCTGAGACTTTTTTGTGTGTGTTATTTCATTTAAGAAGTTGACAAACAGCTGCCAACTTTGACCCTCAGCTCAATCTGGTGTAAAATGAAATTGGTATTGTAGTTTCCATGTTCATTTTGACACAATGATTTTTATAACGCCTATAGAGGAACAGATTTTTTTTTTTAAATCAGAGTGGTGCCGTTGGGGGAAATTCTTTTCTTAAGTTTCATCACTTTGCCAGACTTTATAGTCTCTTTCTATCGCTATGTCCTCACTCTCTTAACATTCAACACTCACTTGTCAGTTCTGAAGCGCAGCTTGCCTTAAGTATCGGGATTCAGAGTGTAAGCTCATCTCATTATCCCCGTTTGTGTGTGTGTGTGTGTGTGTATGCGCATGCTCTTCATGTATGTGTGAGTGTATAACTGACTGTGAGAGTATGAGTGAGTGATGGGTGTGTAAGCCCCCCTCTCTTGCGCTCTGTTTGAAATAAAGCGACAGATAATCGCAGGGCTCTGGCAAAGCGAGCTCATCTGAGCGCCAATCGATACGGGTGCCATAGCTTCAAAGCAACCCTTCAAAGAGGAGAGAAATGGCCATATGCTCTACGTGCTCTGTGTGTGTGTCTGTGCGTGTGAATGTGTGTATGTGTGTGTATGGGGGGGGGGGGGGGGGGGGGGGGGGGGGGGGGCAGAGCAAATGTGTGTGGAGAGAGAGAGAAGGATCAGGAGTGGGAGAACAAAAGGAGGAGAGAGGCAGAGTCAGGGAGTCTCTCTGTGCAGATGAAAACTGTTTTCATTTGGTTGCAAACATTATCATATCAGAGTTGACATGTGAAGTGCTTGTGATTCAACTGATATCGCTATTTAAATTGGACAAAATCTTTGTTACGTTAGCTGGTAATCTCCTGATATTATGGCTCTGTCATCTTTTATTCAGCAAACCAGCAGCAGCTGTGGCCTTTGTTAAGAAATGAGCTGGGAGGACAGACACATACAAACACACACTGTCTCCCACAGAGAGAGAGAGAGTTTAAAGACTGAGAGATAGTGTGTGTGTGTGTGTGTGTGTGTGTGTGTGTGTGTGTGTGTGTGTGTGTGTGTGTGTTTGGTGTGGGTGAGGCAGAGAATAGTCTGTAGACTGTACGGAGAGACAGTGGAAACTTAATGCAGGGAGGAAGGAGTGTGAGGACAGGAGAATGAGTGAGTGAGAAAGGAGGAAGGAGGTGTATGGAGAGATGGGTTTATATGTGAGACTGAAAGAAGGAGAGAAGGAGAGAGATCCCCAATCCATGCTGTGTTTAACAGTGCCATCTCACCTTCCTCAAAGTGAAAATGAAAATGTATTTTTGACTCCTCTGTGTAAAAAAACTTTGAAAAGTTTGTGCACAAGTGTGACAGCATATGTGCTCGCATGTGCGCTTGCAAACAAGTGTAATTGTAGAAAGCATGAGTGTGTTTGTGTGCACATTTTGTGAGACTGCGTGAGTGTACTCACTGTGTGTGTGTGTGTGTGTGTGTGTGTGTGTGTGTGTGTGTGTGTGTGTGTGTGTGTGTGTGTGTGTGTGTGTGTGTCAGCATGTATAATTAACTGAGACAAGCAGGTGTAAAACAGTAATTAATGACACAACTGACTTACTTCATTATCTCCACATGAGCTTCTCGTTCTGGATGAACTAGCACGCGGGTGCAAACATACTTTACATTTGCAGAACATTACAGCACGATTTTGTAGGTATTCAAGTGTGTGTACGAGTGGGAGCGAGTGGGTGTGTTTTACATGCCTTACTACTAAATATTAGACTACCGGCAAGTAGAGCAAGTGGACACAATCATCACACATGTTGCCGTTCGGCCACTCAAACACTCATTTAGTTTGCAAATGTACTCATTACTAATGAATCACAAGCTGCTTTAGAGCAGGCTGAGCACGCAGTAATGGTTTGGCCATCCTCCAGAATATAGACACAACACACACACACTTGCACGTGCGCGCACACACACACGCTCCTGTGACAGAGATTGAGAGTGAGTGTCCTAAAGCCCCAATTACCTTCACATCCAATGTAAGAGAACAAGCTAGAAAGCTAATTACAATGTAGATGAGAAACATTCAAGCTCGCACACACATACACAGGCAGATAATATGTCACCAGAAATAGCATTTTCCAGTCTTTGTCTGTGATTGTTAGTGTCTACAACTATTACCATTAGTCATGATTACAACCCCTGAGCCAACAATCTTTATTGAATCATCAATAAGACTGTATAATTTAGTGATTCCAGTTTTAGCCAGATTGATTTACACTTCAGTACTCTGCCAGGCTTGAATGAGATCAAATGATATTAGATGCCTCCAAATGCACTATGTTGTCATTCAGTAAGTGGGATAAATATGTTTTTTATTCATCATTTAAGTGCTATCAATCTTTTTTCGTGGTGGTTTGCCAAGACATAAATATTGCTGATGCTCCCTCTCTCTGTCTCTCTCTCTCTGAGTGAGTGAGATGGCAGTGATTGGACAAAGTAATTGGACCTAATGAATATGTCAACAGCCGCGTTCTTTCTCTCTCCATTAAACACAACTGGATTAGATTTACTGTGCTTACTCTAACAACGTAAAGACTCCATCAGTAGGCTACTTTCCATACGCACACACTCTCACAAACTCACAAACGCACACACAGATTGGCTTAGCTCAGTAGATCAATGGCCTCTTGGTCAATGTCTCCTTCGGGAGGATAATCTATCTGCTCCTCACTAATGAAACGCTCTGATCGCTTTGCACATGCGTGTGTGTGTGTGTGTGTGTGTGTGTGTGTGTGTGTGTGTGTGTGTGTGTGTGTGTGTGTGTGTGTGTGATTGTATCTAATGTTCAGTGTGAGCTATACCAAATTTGATGACTTGTGTGTATGTGAACAAGGCCATAACACTAAGACATACATATTCACCCAATATTAAAACATTATTTCATGACTGACAAACTTAGCAGTACTGTGTATGATGGCAGTAACACAAAAAAGCTGCACTTTCTAATTCTAGCACGTTGATTACTGACAGCACTTCTTTCAAAATAGTTTCACTTAAATATCTGTATCCTTCAGACAAAATTGTCTTTGATAGGTGAAAATGCTGTTTCTTAACATGTCCACAGCTCCAAAATGTGTATGTTGTTGGTCATGACATTTATGTGATAATTTTTTTTTAAACATACCAAAAAACAGTATACCATGATGATTTGTATTTTCAACAAAATATGAATACTTTTATCCATTACTGTCCCACTATGTATGTACTCTCTTTGTATATAGACACGTGTAAAGTGTTAGACCTCCAGAGAGGATATTTATACTATGCAAAGTAACTTCAGTTGGCCCTCACTTCTTCAGAGGTCTACAATGGACATATCTGTCCTGCTGCCATAATTTTCAATTGAAGCATAAACTGCAGCCTTGTACATTGATCAAAGAAATATGTTGATTTACAAGTTATTTCTGTGCATCTCATCCTGATTTGATCTCATCCTCACTTGTCACCATTATTCCATTGTTGTTTTTATGTAGAGAGGCTACAGTTACTCTTCCTGGTGGAAACAGGCCTTAATGAGCGCAACACCAGACTTATGAATAAGTGAACAGATCATAGATGTGGGTGTCTAGAACCAGACTGAGGTCAACCTTCATTATTCCATTGATTAAAGTCTGAAGCCTTGCAGCAAACCTACAAAGCTCTACTGTACCACTATGTTCTCCTTATTGCACTTACAGTTTTAAGAGTCTGAAATACATCAATTGTGCATTAAAGGTCTGTTCACAGTGAAACAGTCCCTTGTTTTTATTTTTGTGAACTTATCAGAAAGCAAGTGAGGATCTACAGTACAGCTAATTACTGTTGCAAGAATACATGGTCTTTAAAGTGAGTTCAACCTTTTATAATATTTCTGACATATTTTGAAGGTAACATCTGCTAGCAATTTTCGTCCTATTAGAAACTAACATTTTCCTGGTCACTTTACGGAGCATTAATCTTACTGTGTGTCATGAGTGTGTTTATGTGTTTATGTGTTTGCATCCTGTCTCCCAAAGGCCACATGTGTCATAGCCAGGAGAGTGTAGCAGTATGAAGTACAGCAGGCCAGTAGTTGGCAAGGGAAGACTAGAATAATGCCCGACAAAACCAGCAGTATCTCCCCACTTCCAAGTTCACTCCAATGTGGTTTGAAGTCTGGATCTGCAGAGGGAAGGAAAGGGAGAAATAAATATTGTACTGGTTACGGATATTCAGCAAATCCATGAAGGCTATTTCAAGACCTTTTCCTTTGTTTTCCTTCTTTTTTTTCTCATTTTTGTTTGTTTTTTAAAACTCTGCAAGTTCTATCTTAAACAGTCCCCGTTAAAAAAGATTTACAAACAGCCTCTTTTATGTTTTTTTTTAATGATGCAACTGTCAAATGATATTCAGAGCAGCAGAAATGGTTTCGCTTTGCTTCTTCATTCTCAGTCAAAAGCTGTCAAAATCCACCTGCTCTGAACTCAAGATATCTGCTAGGCATGCTGAAGTATAATTGTTTGTAATTTAGTTAAATCAAGTTATTATCTAAACTGAGCTCAAGTTATTTGCAGTCATTGTGTGACAATACTGTGATTTCCCATCTTTCCATCAGAGATGATTGAGTTTATCCTGTGGAGGTCTGTATCTGTGGAAGACTGTGAAATAAAAGCAACATGAAAGAATGAAGAAAACATTACAGACAAATGCACAACAGGCCTGCTTGTGAAATTAAATCCGCTCTAGCTCCTTTCAGAGGTCTACCTCACAGGTTTTCTTGTTAACTGTCTTGGAAAGTTGTTCTGCAACTGCACCCTATGGTTATCTGTATTAAATCTTTTTTTTCTTCTCTTTCTCTCTTGTTCCTCCCTCTTTCCCTTGTTTCTCCCCCTTTTCGTTCCTTGTCTTTGCAGTTTGACGTGTTGAAGTGCTTCTTAAGGTAAGAGAGAGTCTCATTTTGCGTTTCCCTTCTCTTGTACCTTCTTCCTCTGATTTTCATCCCATAAAACCAATCATGCCATCAGCACTTGGCACTTGGTATGTATCACGAAACAATCTGCGTCCTCGAAATTTATTTGGCTCAGGATCCTGCTCACTGTAAAACAATAACATTGTGTGAAAATAACAAAGAGACACTCTGGGTAACACTCCCACTGCACTCCCCTGGTTAAAACCACATATCACAAATGCACAGATCTGGAGCTGCCATGATTAGTCGATCATCAGAGAATGAATCAGTTCAGTTCAGTTGCTTTTATTGTCCCCTAAGGGAAACTTGGCTTGCAGACAGGTTAAAAAATAGACAAATATCAAAAAACATAATCACATGTAAAAACAAGACAGACAAATCACAAGCAACGATCAAGTCTGGCTGAATTGAAATTGTGATTCAGTATTGTGCAAATTAAGCAGGGTTATCGCTCAGTAATCGTTTCTGTAAATTTTCATGCAAAAATGATCAATATTTGCTGGTTGCAGCTTCTCAAATATGAGGATTTGCTGCATGTGTTTATTATACATGATAGTACATGATAGGAACAATTTCTTGATGTTTTATAGACTAAACAATTTATCAATTAATCAAGAAAATAATCAGCAGATTTTTCTGTAATGAAAATATCATAAGTTGCAGCCCTATTCAGAACTGAATCAGCATTTTCTACTGTGATTATACAGCGTGCAAAACATATTGGCATCCCTCCATTTGTAAACATATAAATGTAATCAATAAGATGTATCATAAGAACTGTGAAGTAATTCTGCACAATGCACACAAAGAGTAATAACACAGAGTAAGTCCTCTTCCTGCAACTGACTCTGCCTGTCACAAGCTCTTAGTCATAACTGTGTGTGTTTGTGTGCGTGTGTGTGTCTGTGTGTGTGCGTGTGTGTGTGTGTGTGTGTGTGTGTGTGTGTGTGTGTGTGTGTGTGTGTGTGTGTGTGTGTGTGTGTGTGCGTGCGTGCACAAAAATATTGATTCACAGTCTTTTAAAAGGAAAGGACAGTGTTATTGTTTATTTATGGATTACAGGTTTCAGCTTTAGTATATCTCAAACGTATTACTTTCAGGCTGAGATGTGCTGTAATAATATCAGCACACTCACAATAATTTGAAAAAAAATTATATTTGCTACAATGCCACGACTGGGCCTGACCTTGTGGTTGAGGACATATGAACCATATGATGTGCATGTAGTGTTTTGTTTTGTTTGTTTCTTCTTTTAATCAGTTTGTATCCTTTGACACATTGTTTTGTATTGGTGTGCATTTGTATCAAAATGTGTATTTGTTTTACAGAGCTGTTAAAGTAAATTATTGTTGTTCAAAGTTTTTTCTAGTTTAAAATAAACCAAACCAAAACAATTTAAGTAAATTTGAATTGTTAAGACCCTACAGATCCATGATATACTGTATTTAGCCTCAATGTTGACAAAATTTATACAAAAACATTTTTTTTAAAAGGCTATAAGACAAATCAAAAATATAATTGTGTTCACGAACAAATAATTATGTTAGTGTTTGATTTTCCTTTATCATCCATCACCAATCAAGTTTTAATTTAATTTAGTGGTGAAGGAAAAGAATAAACAAGCCCGTCCTTATTTCTCTTACCAACTAATTTAATGTTAGCTTGACTACCTCACATACTGTCATTCCTAGCACAGCTCAGCTCAACTTCAGTCTGAGAAGAGACCTAATTAGACAGAATATGTGAAAACGTCTGAAGGTGTGCAAAACCTTTCATTTGTCACAGTATGAAAGCATTAAGCACCTGCCATATTGGTACAATCTGAACACCTCTAAATTTGATTACTTGCAGGCTCAGACACACAGAAACTGAATGGGTAAAATCAACACATAGACCACTGCCAATTATCATGGCAATTGTCTTATTTTTCTAGATATATAAAAACTCATTAATCAGAATCATCCAAAAGCTGAATGCTATAATCAAATAATTCTACATTGAGTCCAAATAACAGTCAAAGGTGTTTACTATAGAAAAGCAATAAAATAAGATTTTTGATTGATCAACTTTTTAGCCTGTGATTTTGATTACTACATAGTGCCACATACTGATATTGACATAATGCCCTGATCATTTTTTCTGTATTTTATCCAAATCACCCACATTAGAACTGAGGACAGGCTGCCAATCGTCCAAAAGACATAAAAAATGCAGCAATTGTAGCTACAAGGTTTTTACCAAACACTGGTGCCATGTCAATGTGCCCTTTAGTGTTTGTTTGCTTTGGTGCCCAAGGTTGTGTATGAGTATACTGTGTGTGTATGTGAGAGTATGTTTCTACTACATAGTCTCTGTCTCCTTCCTTGTGTGTGTCTGGTTCCCAGTGTTTGGAGTGGTCTCTGCTGGGACTGTGTGTAGAGCCTCATTAGTGGCTAAGGTTTGGCTGGCTCGCTGCTACTGGAGACTCACTCGGGGGCACAAAGTCATATGTTACTCTACTGCTGGCCCATCTGCCACATTGGCCCTCACTTGAGCCTCTTGAGTTTTGTTTCTTTTTATGCTCACATGCATCTTTGTAGGCAGTGGTGAAAAGTAGAAAAGTGCATTCATTTAACTACAGTTACAAGTATGAAGTACTTACACTTAACTTGAGTGTTTTTATTGAATGCTACCTTTTACTTCTACTACACTACATTTCTTTGGGGAAATATTGTACTTTTTACTGTACTTTATATACAGTATTTGGAAGCTATTACTCATCTGTTTGCAGATTAATATTTATTCATAAACCATAGATTAAATGACCTAATAGTATATAAAGCTTACAATTAGATCCACCAGCAACTATAACATTAGAGTACTGCTTTCATGTTAATACATCACAAAAACAGGACCATACAGTAACAACAATAATAACAATAATACTATATAAAACTTAAGTAAAATTAATTTAAAAAATTTAATTGAAAATGTAATTTTGAGGGCAGGATATTTAATTACAATAGATAGTCATTTTTATCACCACTTTTACTTACTTTTCTTCTTCCACCACTGTTTGTGAATACATCAAACATGGACGCATGTGTATGTTGTGAAATTCTGTAGCTGTCAGTCATTCTTGTCAGGTAACCTACAATACTCCAGATGTGGCAGGTATAGTAATAGGAAGACATGAAAAGGTAAAACATTGTCTCATCAGTTATATTAATTTGGTTGTCATTTGATGATATTTTTGGAGCTATTTGAATAATAATAAGAATAAGAATGTGTAGCAGAAAGTCATACAAAGCCAATCAACAGGCAGGTAGTCAGCTACATAGACAAATATAGACATGGATAGGCAGGATGACCCCTGCATGAACTGGTCTGAGCACAATGTCAGTGTATGTATACAACAGCTCCCATCAACTTCAGTTGTGTAATGGGATGTATTTGTGATTTTTTTTTTTAATTACTGTACAGCCTAGCTTTAATAGCTCTGCTCAGCAGGAGAAAGGTTAATTATCACATCCTGTTACAGACAGCAAGGACACCTCCCCCTGTCAAGCACACGCACACTCTGAACCACACAAACACACAGTCCATCCAACAGAACTGTGTCAGTGTGTGTGTTTTTACGTGTGTGTTCCTGTCATATAAAGATGTAATCTGGCATCTGTTTGTCCTCATTTCCCTCATCAGTCGACTCAGGCCTTCATTTCTTTTCCCTCTACTCACTTCCTCCTTCTCTCCTACCACCCATGTTCACAATATGATGGGACAAATGCCATGAAATTCATTCATGAAGTCGTTCATCAAGAAGAAATAGACAAACTATCCTTGGATCACGTTTCTTCACTTTGATACAATGTGTGAATTGGTCAGGTTTATCACATCTCTTGAAAATAAAAAACAGGGTGCAATTTTCAAAAAAATGAAATGACAGATGAGTGGACAGAGGTGTTCAGCGGGTGTGAAGCAGTGAGCCACAGAAAATGATTGCTGTTATGTTCTCTTGAAGAAGCCAAACAATTTAGAGCAAAAAAATGAAACTGACAATTCAAAGGAACCTCAAAGAAGTAGTGGAATTTCTATTTCTACTAAAAATGAACAGCTTCACTTTAGATCATGAACCCTTTTACAATATCTCTGCACTTTTTTATGCCATCCACTCTACTCTTCTATCCACTTTATCCTTCTCCTCAAACATTCCCATCTCCTTCTTTGACCCCTTCTGCTCTAAGTGTCTCTTTCTCCTCTTATCCACCTATTTCTGCGTACATCCACCCCTTACTTGTTTTGCCTCCCATCCTCCTCCTACCTCTCTCCATCCTCATTTCATTGCCAGTCTAGACAACTTCAGCAGCAGGTGCTATGAATGGGAGAGATGGAGAAAATAGGGTGAGATGGAGGGAGGGAGCAAGGGAGGAAAGGAGCCAAGGGGATAAGGAGGACGGAGTGAGAACAGAGAGAGATTAATAGATCAAGCGGAGGGGCGTATGATGAAAGTTTAGAGGAGCATGGAGAGAAAAGGAAAGAAAATTTAAGGAGAAGAGAAGGATGTGGGGTCAGGTTAATGTAGGATTGGAGCAGAGAGGAAGGAGTGGTGCGATATGGGGAAGGGAGGAGATCTAAGTAAATCAGGTAGGTGCTATGAGGAGGGGAGAGGTGCGGAAGAGGCTATTTTAATGCAGGGTAGAAATTCGGTGCTCGATGTGGGGAGAGATGGAAGCGGCGAAGAAGGGAAGAAGAGGAGGCGGCAGGTGTGGAGCAAAATAGCATGAATGACGTAAAGAGAAAAGAAATGTGGAGAAAAGGAGGGTGGGGTAGTGAAAAAGCAGGCAGGAAAGGGAGAAAAAAGTCCCAATAAAGGTGGGGGCTAAACGAGAAGGAGGTGGGAGCACAAGGGTGGATGGATTCATGGATTCATGGATGGATGGATGGATGGATGGAATATGTGTAGGGTAGAGGATAGGAACAGTGTTGTTGTGCTTTTACGGGAGGACACCGGCTGCACGGAGCTGAGCTGGGTAATAAGGCCATAGCTCATGCCTGTGGAGGTGTGTGTGTATGTGTGTGTAAGTGTCTCAGGCAGTCTGTGTATGCACAAGTTGTGTGTCTGTGTGTGCTTGGGTAGCGGAAAGGGAGCAGCCTCTCTCCTATTAGTGACTACCTCTCACTGGATGACTTATATGCACCTCGTTTTTCACCAACAGGATGTCAGCATACGCTCGGGAAGAAACAAACACACATACGCACACACACACAAACACACGCATGCACGTTCATACAGGCACAGGAGTGGTGACAGGAGAAAATCTGCTCCTCCTTCCTGTGAAGAGAGAATGCCATCAGTGCAGAAAAACCAACAGCTTACAGCAAAAGTGTCAGATTGTTGAATTATTATATTGAATTATCCTAGAAACAAACTTAACTTTATGAGATTTAAAGTGAAGAATAGTGCTGGGCAAGTTACTTGAAAATGTAATCAATTACTTATTACAATCGAGTAATCACATTATTATAACGTGCTACTGTCAAACAATGGTGAGGAAACTTTGGAAAATGTATTGTAAGAAAAAAATACTGCAGTGGCAGTAACAAAGCTGATTTACTTTTCTCAGTAACAAATAGTACAAGGGATTACAATTTGAAATTCAGTAATTACATTACAGTCACTGCTGCCAGTAATGCTCCGTTATTTATACCCTTTCGGGTCGGCGTGCTCGCTGTTTTATTGGGATTAATAGATGGTTGATATCAGTGTGGTCTCTGCATTCAGCTGCTCAAGAGGAAGAGAAATGCGACTCGGCAGTAATTCCAAAGTTGTCGCACTAATGTTGTGTAGGATTTTGAGTTGTTAAGGTATAAAGCAACTTTGATAGAAATCAGGGCTGTAATTAAAGTGGTTAGGGTTAGGGTTGTAATGAAAGTGTTACCTTTGGTGCTGTGCAATGTGTAACGTAATTACTATTACAATGAGGAGTAACGTACAATCAGTAAATAGATGAAAACATTTAAAGTGACTTGACCAACATTGAATGTGACAACTTTCTGAACTAAATGTGAAGCCAGTCATGAGCTCACTTAGCTCACTCAGCCAGTCCATTATGAGCACCTCTTGAAAACCTCGGCCCGCTTGGAAGTAGATCATCTTCTGCTCAGTTAGCAACCTTATGCACGTATAGTGGGTGTCTGAGCACTGTATAATCAGTTGCCCTCAGGAATTTTTTAAATTGCACGATCTTTAACAAAATCCCCTGCAATCCTACAAAGGTTTGCAATTTGGACCACTTCCCTTTCATAAACTTTCTCAAATCCTTTTTTCCATTCCATCATTTTTCTATTTTCCAATCAAATCAAAGAAGTCTTGTGAGCATTTAAAAAGGCAGTTGTAATTGCCTTACAGTTGTGCAGAAATACCATCAGGAAATCATTTGTTAAAAATTTGAAGGATATTGTACTACAAAAAATGATACCACAGACATTAACACACGCACACACACACACACATAGAGAGCGAGAGTTAAAAACATCTTTTCAATCCTATCTTGTCCTTTAAAGTGAAAGTTCATTTGTGTTATTGTAATTTACCATTTCCCATGGTGACATTTTCTCTCGAGAATGAAGCCTGACCCCGTCAAGACTCCTCACCCACTGGAGTCCACGCAAACCCAGGGACTAATGGCTTGGGGAAACTGGATATACTAAGGATCTATCCCAATAATTTTTGCTATTTTAATTAAATTTATGCATATTCTTCCCTGTGAAGAATGTGGGGCAGCTGTATCAGCGAGAGGGAAAGAAGAAATAGAGAGAGAGAAAGAGAAAATGGGTCACTTTGGCAGAGGGACTGAGAAGCTTCATTAGAAAACCCGTTGCAGTCATTCTGTGGCCACTCTTGATTCTGCTCTGGCATTCCTGTGCTGCACTCGTGGGATTCCAATATCAGCCTAACATTTGTGACCTCGTCAAAAGCAGGAAAAAAGCAGGTGTCAGGTCATGCTGGTCTCACCTGCCGCCACCTTCGTGACATTCTGCCAACTTCCTTTATTTATTCTGATTAAATTAATACTCTGTCTCACTTGCCTTTGGAGAGAAAAATGTCAGGTGTTTCTTATCCAGAAACTTCACAGGTTCGTAATGAGAAGAGCTGCGATCACTGTCTTTGCCAGTGAGAGAATTAAGACTTTAGCGCTGAGACAATTTAATGTTGACCATGCAAGGGAATTAGATGTACTGTGTAATTTTTTCTTTCAAAGATGATAGCTGAGCAGATGGAACAGGGCAAAGCTCTGTCAGAGTTTCTCCACTTTAGAAGCTCTTCCTCCCTCTCTCATTCCTCATTTACTATAATTCTCTTCATCTGCCTCTCTCTCGCTTTCACCCCGTAACACGTGTTCATTTTTCTTGCTTCCCCTCTATGTTGTAGACACTTCTCTTTCACTTCTTTTGCTCTCTCAGTCATTCATTCTTTTTGCTCCGAGCACAGTAGCGTCTAATATGTCTTTAAAAGTAGGACACCACTGAGTAATTTGTTGCACCTACCAAATGATAATTCAGAATTGTCACCATAGATCCGTGACTACAGGGCTACCCCAAGCACACAAAAGCGTCTGCTGCTCTGGAGAACAGTCATTGTGATTTTCTCCACATTGTAATGTTAAATATCATTTTTAAATAGGCCCATGATTATTACACAAAGGCACAACACCGTTTAACAGCAGGGGTGTTTGTGCCCTTTGTGTAAGCTATGTTAATATACTGCCATTACATAGAGTTTGCTGTATTGTAGAGTGCTTAAAGTCATCTTCTGCTATCATGTTTCTTCCCGCCAGTATCCATGAAGAGACCTCCCTTAAATTTGAATAGTAACAGCAGAATCAAGTGGTTTGATCTCTCAGGAGACAGGATGCAGCACATCATCATTTATGTCCCTTAGCAAAAAGTAGTTTATTCAAGTGTACTACGAGTATACTTATTTTATACTAAAACTGAGGCAGTATACTTGAAATGTACTTTTTATATACTATATTTTATATACTTAAGAATAGTATAGTGAAGTATACTTGGCTTATACTGAAAAGTATAAAGACAAGTCTAAGACTAAGTACATTAAGACTTACACTTATACTTTAATACTAAAGCTTATACTTCTTCTTTCTGCCACAAAGTACTAATACTTAGTATATCTTGATCCAAGTACAGAATAAGGTCAAGTCATTGACTCATGCTTACATTTAATTTAGCAGAATAAAAATGTTTTTCACTGCACACATTTGCTTTGAGGTATTACAGTACCTGTGTTATAAACTTATATGTTCAAGATCATATAGTATATAACTAGTACAATGGCAGTATATAGAAGAGTGTACTTGTGGTATACTTTAAGTATACTTCAATAAACTAAAATGTGGACTAGAAGTATATACCTAGTACACTAGTAGTATAGATGAGTGTACCTGTTGTATACTTGAAAGTGTACATTTGTAAACTTAAAGACCTTATAAAGTATACTTAAAGTATACTTTTATAAACTTAAAAATGTTCCAATTTAGTCAGAAGAGGTATTAAATTAGTATGCTTTCTAGTACACTGCAAGTACATGGTCCGTAGTATACTTGCTATACTTATACTTACACTCAAGCATACTTAATAAAATGAACTGAACTGCTAAGGGGTGACAAACCCTGAAACTTAAATGAGGCATTCCAACAATTTTACACATGGAGATCAGTTTACTGGTCTTCAGTCGTAGCCTGAAAAATACTTCTAATGCTGTCATGTTTTTGGAGCTTGTTTGTTAAGATTGAGAAAATCGTCAAGAAACGTCTCTCCACCAAGTACTAGTCACGTTTTCCTCGGGGATCAAATACTTATTTCACTCAATCAAATACAAATTAATTTATAAGCTTTATTTAATTTTTTTTTCTGGATTTTTTGTTGATATTCTGCCTCTCTCTGTTAAAATAAACCTACCATAAAAGTTATGGACTGTTCATATCTTTGTAAGGGGGTAAACTTATCAGCAAGGGATCAAATGATTATTTCATCCACTGTATATATATGCACATGTCCAAATACTTACTGTCTGGACTATTTAAACTTGCATTAACTGATTTTTGGCCATTTGGGCAGCAAGATATAAACACAAAATTGACAAAATGATCAAAGTTCTGATCGAAGTTCTTTCAAAGTGGATGTGCCAAACGTTTTAGCAAACTAACACAGTCAAGGAGCAACATTCACTTTAATTTAGAGTTGTGTTTCTGGTCAATCCAAGTCTAATATTCATTCCTCTTTTAGCTCTGTTTGGACCTTCTACTAACTCCTGAGGGAAATATGCAACTGTTTGTTTAGAAGTGAAATGCTCCAATATGTTCACCAACTAGTCACTAACCTTGTTTTTAGTGCTGGTGGGTTTATCAGAGCTTTTTACTGAAAACAATTGCCTTCTGCTGCTGCTGCTGCTGCTGCTGCTGCTGCTGCTGCTGCTGCTGCTGCTGCTGCTGCTGCTGGAACTAAAACTGATGAGAGCAGTGTGAGTGAACCAAAACAATGAGCTGAAAGACAATAAATGATTTGTAGAACTGGGACTTATTCCCGAGGGAAACTCTGGTTTTTCAGTTCCAGAAAGAGAGAGAGAACTAACTTCGCCCCAAACCAGTGATTCTTAAATAGTCAGGAAATTTAATCTAGAGTGTACATGGACCTAAATTATTTTGTTGACACTCACTATGACATTCAAACTAATGTATTTCAGTCAAAGTATGTTTTGTATCTGTTACTTCACAAAACACATTTATGGACACAACTCAAGACACCCACTTACTGTAATCTTGTTGAATTAAATCCTTCAAAGTCTTCACTGCAAATATTATGATTCTGGACAGACATGGATGTAAACTGCAAGTTGACTGGATGACGCATACAACCACGAGGCAGTATTTCTAGTTTGCATTATCATAAAAAATATTAATTAGTGTGGCTTAAAAATAGTGCATTCTGAAATGTGCAGTATCACAAAATTCATAGTTTAAAAGCTGTATATGCACTAACAAGGAGCTCTAACCCCTTAACCCTGATCTAACTGATTAAACGTCCTTGCATATTTCTCCCATTTTTCTTATTCAGATCTCTGTGTCTTATGGTATAAATGTCCACTTGAGAATACCAATAGAGGCATGAGATTTAAGAAACAGCTCTTTGGTTTCAATTCTAAAAAAAATTCAGTTGCATTTGGTATGTTAAATCAAGAAACGAAGGCACTGGAGCATTGTTATCTGACTTGACTCAAAATGCCAGATGTAGCCGTACTTATCCTACTTTAGGTTTTAAGAGGAGCTAATTTTTTATGTAGTTTAGGATTAAAGTGTGACTTGAATTTGTGCATGTGACTTTTCACTCTCTCCCTGTTATCTTGCAATCTTGTATACAGGTTTGATGACTGGAGGCAAACATGGACCATAAATGTACTGTAGTTATCAATAAATCTCATACTGCTGTAAGCCGTTTCAATGTCTCAAGAGGTTTAACAACGATGGGTCAGTCCTTTGGAAGACTTTGGATGTTTCCTCTTAAAATGTGTAATCGTCCTCAATGAGCAAATGAGATGCCTATCCCTTTGTGTAAACTACCATACACATAACATAAGATGTAAACAAGTTCAAGTTGTTTACTCAAAACTGCACCATGCTGCTCTGAGGGTCTCTGTCGCCAACTTGACCTGCAATAACCATCCTTAATATTCTGGGCAAACTAGTCAATGCTGGATATACACCTCAAAAGAGTAAATATGTTCACAAAGTTAAATTTGTTGCTAAATTATTATTTTTGTACATTTGTAAATAATCATGTCAGTGTTATGCATGGCCTGACTGTGACACTACATTTAAAGTGGGGCTGCAGGGACAGCCATCTGATGCCCATTCACCTGCCCTGCTTACCCACTTGCCTTGGTGTTGAGTCCAGCTGACAGAAACCTAAGAATAGTATTTCACATATGCTGAGTGAAGCTAGCTGGTTAGGGTTAGACTTCAAAAAATGATCTGGGCCATTGCTGTGCAGAAGTAGTTAGCTCTCGGTGTGAAAAGAGTATATGAAAGCACTTCAGTGTCCTAAATAATATGTCGCTTTGACAGAAACCTTAAAGGTGATGTCCATATAGAACACCTACCTTGAATTGAATTCCCTTCAATTTACCACCAGTATTGTGACTCTCACTCAATAGTAACTTCTGCCATCAACATAAAAGGGATTCAAAGGCTGCTCTGAAGGGCTCCCATGGGAGTCCCCACAGAGATTCAAAGCAACTAAAAGGGTTTTCAGAAAGACTTTCACCATGGGTGCCACTTCATCACATAAAAATCAGGGAGGATACTCCAGTAATGCTGTGCTCCTCAAGACATGATAAACATCTTATTGTGCAAATGCTGTAAACTGAAATTGCTTGCGCCAACATGAGCTTCCTAAATGATCTAGTTTCCAAACTCTTCCTCTCTTCCCTTCACGAGGCTGCAGACGCTTTAATTACTTCTACTGGGCCAGCACAGGTGAAACACATTCTCACTAACAAGGTGGTTTCCAGCCAGGAGAGCAGAGACACCCAATAGAAAAACAACATGATGGAGGAAAACTGGTGCCCGCAGTAGAGGGTAACCAATGATTATAATAATCCCCCGCCAAATTGAGTGCACCAGGTATTGTCAGATTGTTGCAGAAGAAACATGGTGCAAGTGGAAAGGAATCCATAGAGGAATGTGTCATCAACTGAAAATAAAGTGTGAACCAGTTTTCACACACAGCGTACATACATTTCTCACAGTGCGCATGTATGCAAGCTGGGGCAGAACTGAATCTCTCTCATGTGTTACACAAAACATCAGAGCCAGGCAAAGGCACAGATTCTCCAAATGGCTTTTGATTGTATAATGTGAGATGATGCTACTTTGACCTGAAAACAACTGGTGTGTAAAGGTCAAGAGGGCAACAGTAATGACATATGTCCCCGTTTTAATTTGTGATTAATCTCTCATAATCTTTACATCATTGTATCCCGCTGTTAATGTATGCTGCCATCATCGTGTCTGCCCTTGTTTAGTAAGTCGGTCAGCAGCACAGACGCAGGAGTGGTGTAACAGCACGGACTAGTGGTGAATATTTGTTATGGCATGTTGTTCCAGGTTCCAATGCAGAATCATTCTTTACATTGCCAAGTGTGCATCTACAGTTATTTCATTCTTGTTTTTCTTGCGGTTTAATATCATAAATGTATTTTACCACTGCCTTCTGCAAAGTGAGTTATAGACAAAAACTGATGTAGTGCACTTTTTTGCTACCTGGCCTAAAAATGGATTGTATAAGAAAAACAACTGTTTGACTGCCCACAAGCCTCTGAGACACATCCTGAATGTGCTCCACAAGCAAAGTGATGTCTATATTGCCACTACATTGCTACTACTCCATAGATGGCAGAAGAATTCAGAATAACAGTACAGGGATCATGCGGTTCCAAAACATGGAAGAGTTACATCTGGGTGTGCATGCACGTGTGTACTGTATGTACACAGTCTGTCTTTGCTTACGTTTCACACACCTCTCTGCTAGTTTTCACACGTGTCCTAATGCAACCCCTTTGATCTGTCAGAGTGTGTACTTATCATACTGAGGTGCTGTAGGCTTTTCCCACTCTGACTTTTCAGCCCCTCATCCCCTCATGGCCCGTGCAGCTTGTAAGTAGCTGGCATGGAAGCCTTAAAAGCCTTAAAAGCCCCCAGTATAAGAGTTGAGCCGAGGCTGTCCATTTGACCCAACCTGCCTTTGGAACAACTCAGCCACAGTAGTTCAACTTGGGGTGCACGTTGGATGCTTCGCTCTGAATGCCATATGAAACACGCATACACACACACACACACACACACACACACACACACACACACACACACACACACACACACACACACACAACCACACACAAACACACACACACACACACACACACACATAGCAATGCAAGGCAAGTGCAAGCAGACACAAACACAGGGAACTTAGTTGAAAGCCAGAGTTGGGTTTAAGAGCACCGAGTTCTGAAAGGCTAAGGCTCTGTACCTAATCCCTTTTCTACTTTTCTTCTTCCCTTCCCTTCCCCACACCACCCCCTTTTGCTTTCTGTATCTCTCCCTCTCTCTTGCAGGAGAATTCTGGGGAGATTTCTTACTCTTTCATTCCTCAAAGATGAAGCAGCACAGTGGACCTGTTTACTAAAGCAGGTAGGAACTGATTATCATGATGAAATTCAGACACATGCAAACACACACGCGCACACACCCTCACTGTCAAAAGTAGATTTTTTTCTGGGCCAGATTTGTTTATGATTTGTGTTGCTAAAAGCCTGTGCCTTGTCCACTGAGAAAGACAGTGAGGGAGCACAAAAAAGATGAGTGGGATCTACATTTTGGGAAAGAGAGTGATGGAAGCGCAGAGAGAGAGAGAGACTCGTCCTCAGGGACAGAAAGAGCTAGTAAAGAATACAGAGGATGAAAGTTTAAGCAAACATCAGCTCCCCTCAGGACTGGCAAATCTGCTGCAGTCGCAATGGACAGACTGAGAGAGAGACATGCAAAGAGACAGACAAGACAAGACAGAGCGACGATCCCCAGCTGTTTTTAAAACGCTGTGTCTGATACATTATTGAATATGCAGCTCTCCAACGCATCGCTGAGCTTTCCTCTCATGTTAGTGCTCAAGTTCGCATAGCGTCACCATTCTAAATATAAAGCATTCGCTCACCCCTCTTCGGTTTGTTAAAAGATGCAGAGGCTGCACGTAGGCTGTGCGTGTTGCTCTGAGTAGCACTTTCCTTTTTGAGGCTGGCTGGAGTTTGTGTGTGTGACTCATTTTGGTAAGAAGCCTCTGCAAAATTAGAAAAAAAAAACAACAAAATAATACAAAAATAGATTTCATCAAACTCTTTGAAAGTATTGTTAGATGATGCACATAGTGTACTGAAGCAAGCAGAGTGCTTCACTGGGAGTTGCATGTACTGTATACTGAAGGAAGGAAGATGTTATCAAGAGGATTGATTTTGAACAGCATCTGGAACATTGCTGGTCTAGTCAGTACAGCAATAGTTTTTGTTACTCAACCTGTTCGTTTTTACAGTTTAACAAGTTTCTGTTTGGGTGGATGTTCTGAGGTCAGTGTCCCAAGACTTTGTGTAGATGGAGTACCAGGCCTGGTCTACAGGTGGCAGCAGAGTAGCATACCCAGTAGGCTTGTTTCTGTAGCACACTTGATTGGCCCATTTTACCAGTCTCACAGCAGGCCTCCCTTCATTTATCTCTGTGTTTCAGCCAAGACAGGTTTTCAAACAAATAGTTTTAACTGGCCAAAAAAAGAAAAGTGGAACAACCAACCACTGTGTTTTTTGTTGATAGATCAAGTTTAATATTGTCCTGTTCTATTTCAGCTCTCCCACTTTTAAACTTCATGCTCCAGGATGAACCATGAGCAAAGGTAAGAAACTTGTCTTTAACTTATTCATTATCTCTCTCTCTCTCTCTCTCTCTCTCTCTCTCTCTCTCTCTCTCTCTCTCTCTCTCTCTCTCTCTCTCTCTCTCTCTCTCTCTCTCTCTCTCTCTCCCTCTCTCTCTCTCTCTCTCTCTCTCTCTCTCTCTCTCTCTCTCTCTCTCTCTCTCTCTCTCTCTCTCTCTCTCTCTCTCTCTCTCTCTCTGTGTGTGTGAACATATGTTTGTGAGCACATGTAAACATGCAAGCATTCCTATCTGTTTGTGAGGATGCATCTGGGTCCAAGTCCTGCCGGGAGGGGTGCATCAGTATATGCAGTTGTATCCGTGTTTGAGGGTGTGTGTCTCCTTATTCTGACAGATGTTGTAACGACATAATTAGCCCTCTGGCTGCCAGTAGCTCTGTGTGAGGTTGCTATAGTGACTGTGGGTTGAGTGTTGGGGGAGGCCAGAGTGGATATGAGGGTGCCGAGGATGAGAAGAGGGGGTGGAATAGGAAATGAAGTGCCTGGTGCCTCCGGCCTGCGTGTGTGTGTGATTGTGTTTTGTTTTGTGTGTGTGTGTGTGTGTGTGTGTGTGTGTGTGTGTGTGTGTGTGTGTGTGTGTGTGTGTGTGTGTGTGTGTGTGTGTGTGTGTGTGTGTGTGTGTGTGTGTGTGCGTGCGTGTGAGTGAGTGGGTGTGTTTGTGTGACGCTGATGTCTGTTTGTTTTGTATATTTCTACAAAGAGCCCAGCATTGAAGAGACACTCATCTGTGTAATTGAGAATTTGATCAAGATAACTCACTCCAACAGGCAGTCAATCATGTATAAACACACACACACACACACAGACACATATGGTGGATCTGCGCAGGGGTGCCAGAGACAGCGATCCTGTAATGGCAGGAGTGTGGGTTGAGGGTGACTTGCTGTGCCTCACAAACTATCACCATGAGTGGGTCGTACTTGGTGTCACATCACTTAAATTGTCACATCAATAGAGCTGTCGTGGAAATTGGTACAAGCTAGAGAAAAGCCCCCCTGCCTTTGTGAGTTTAGGGACAATTTGGCTGCATGATTTGAAGCACTGTGTAGCCTCAAGATCAAGGCTTTGAATTGAATTTAGTTTTGTTGATAAATGTTCATCTGTGTCCTAAGGCTGTTGTTCTCAACCTGAGGGTCTGAATAAACGAACGGACTGTAAGATCAATTTAGAGGAAAACTTTCTTTTGTTCAACTGCTAACAAACAATTGATCTATGTAACCTGTGGCAAAGCAAGTAGACATATTAGCTTCATCTTACATTGAAGTGACCCTGTGTAAACGGAAACTCTGTGCAACGCAGTCAGGTCAAAGCCATTTACTGTTCTGCTACAACTTATCCAATGCAGTAACTGTGGTAGAAACTGGTAAATGGAACATGAGAAAACTACGGAATTCCACAGCTTAGTTATTCTACTGTATAAAGCTGCTGAGAAACCTTTAGCATTGTTGTAATGCATAAAATCGGAAATCAAAGTTTAAAACAGAAGAAGTTAAAAAATATATTATTACTTCTGTATTTAAAATGTTTTACATGCAGTAACACCTCAGCTAATGACAGCAGATGGTTCCTGATGCCATAGTGGGGACTGCTGCATTTCACATGTCTAGAAAAATTAGTTCTGGCTGGAAAATCAGTTGGAAGATTAAGTTCAGGTGTCACCATAACCACGTCGGGAACGCCACCTCCTCCTAACCTTGTACTCATTTCAAGCTCACTATTACTGATGGGAATTGCGGCTGTTTTTAGTGAGCCAGATCATTTGGCTCAGCTCAGCAATAAGAACTAGCTCCCAAATGGCTCTTCATTTAGTACCACTTCTGGCTTTTATAATTCTTCCAAATTTAGCAATATTTGTAGGTATGCTAAGACACTATAGGGTTCCAATTACATACAGAAAAAGAAACATGAACATGTACAAAAAGTCTATCATCCCTTTGACAGTGAATCAGCTTAACAAGGAGTGTGTAAAATGAGGGGCAGTGTTACATGCATTTGAATATAGCTGAATATGCTTATATGTGCACTTGGAGCAAATAAAGTCAAATTAAACCTTGCCCTGCCCGCTTTTAACCTGATCATGTTTCTGTCTGTCATCACACCTGATTGGTTGCATGCACATACACATCAGCTCAATGTTCAGTCAGCGCATGTGTGTGGCCAATTATTGTGTCTTGTATTCATTTATAAAAAGGGTTAGGGTTAGGGTCTTAGATGGGAGCCAACTCATTCACAACCAACACATCAGTACTGACTGTGTGTGAAGCTGCTTGACAGTGTTACTTCATAAAACTTACATATTTCATGTTATGTGAAAGCTTCTTTCTGGTGTCAGGTTAATAGATGTATTCATATAAGATAGTGATGGCTGACATAAGAGTGTTTTCTTCATTAAAGCAGTCTTGCAATACTTGCATATTTTACAGTGGGAAAAAACACAAGAAAAGACAAAGAAAAAGCATTTTTCTGTTGCTCTTCCTAATATGAAAACAGTGTTTCCCACAGAATTTTGAGACTACAGACTGAGGGTCAGACTGACATTTTTAAGTCAAATGCATCATTCTGGTGCTCTCTGAGAGCAAAATTAAGAGGTTATATCTATTTAAAATAAAGTGTGCTCTAGTCATTCAACTACTGGTTGTATAGGTATGAATGGTGATGACACAGCAAAAAGTTCACACCCACAAAGCAGTTCATAAATGTTCCAAACAAATCATCAAAAAAGACTAATGCCCATATTTCAGCTCTGAAACAAAGAAAGCAGAGGGGATTATCCAAGTTAATCTAGTTAATTATTTAGGAACATATAAAATACTGTTAGCAATCAAACAAGCTAGTAATCTACCTAACAAACTAGCCAACTACAAACATTAGATGACTTGCAGGGGAAAAGAAAATGTTAATGCCATTGTTTCATTCATTTTTTATTTATTTACTTGTTGCAATTTGTAATAAAAAATGAACACTGCATTTTCATAATGAAGAGAAGACAACAATCATTATGTTATCCTATCTTTCACGCAGACATAGCGTACATGTCAACTTATCTGTATTTCCCCCATTTAAATTACTTAGCCTACGGCAAACTCGAGTCATATGAAACTTGAGAAAAACCCAATTTAAGTATTTAGGGTTACCTGTGTATTTTAAAAATGGCATTTTTGGTTAATTTGCAGTGCAGTGTCTATTTCTAACATCCATGTATTGTGCGGTTTTGGTTTGAGAGACATATTTATCCATTTGTCCTTATTTCTTCTGTTTGTGTGTTAATAATGTATGGATTTAATCTGTGATGGTTTTTCTTTCTTACTGATAATTCAATAGAAAAAGATCAAATAGGAAATTAAATTGTTAAATAAACATACATAAACATTATAAAATGTTAATGCAAATCGGAAAAGCAGGAGACAGGAGTAAAGATATGAATACAATATATGACAGGGGTGTATTAAAATTTGAATATCTTAATCACTGAGTTGAAAAGCACCGTCAGAAGTCTGAATGAGCTGAAGTGTTCCCGTGGGGAAACCTGAAGTGAACCTCAGCTCTTTTCATGTGACAATTTAAAACAACCATGAGGCTCTGTTGCTGCCAATACGCAGCAAACCATTCACACGGTTGTCTCCTGTATCTCAAGAATGTGCACCCTGCTGTGTATAATAGTCATTGTGAGAGATATAATGTTCTTTACCATATAGGGCTGGCTTCACAGAGGGATTACACCTAGATGATTCTTCAATAGAGAATTTAGTCTTGGGTAGCCGAGCTTAATCCATACCTGTGGAAGCAGACCAGAGTGCATTGGAGCTGTGGCCAGGTATGACAGAGAACAGAGAGCAGCCAGATTATTTCATACTACGAAGAGGGTTGAGCTTGAAGCCGCCTGACAGAGTGTCTCTTGACAACTCCTCCCAAATCCCCCCACTCTCTCTGGTGCAGTCTGAGGGAAACATTGTTTGTTTGTTTAACAGGTAGCATAACAATAGCATGATACAGATGTGGTGCATATATGATTACTAGCCCAGGCAAATTTACAACCCCTGTCTCTGGGTAGGCTTCATTGTTCCCCTCTCTGCCTTTTGACTGTCTCCCACTTCTTCATGCTCATGTCCCTCTGTGTGAGGTGAGTGTGAGACAGAGACAGAGACAGAGAAAGAGAGAGTGTGTGTGTGTGCCTTATCGCTTCATTAGTCTGTGGATTTCTGGGTCATTCGTAGCCTTGTTCCCACTGTCTCAGATGCTGTAATTACCCTCACGTGAGTCACATCTGATAATTAGGATGGTCCGAGAGGGACTCAACCACACACTGTGCACGCTTACACATGTGACACACATGCCCACATACGCACACACACATCAGTCATTAGTGGGGAGTTTAACATGCAGTGCAGCACTAATGGGATTATCATTGCTGAGGGTCCCACTCATCAACCTCTTACTCCTCTCTCTATTCATCATCAAGCACCATTTTTAAACACTGAGGAGAACTGGTCATTCTTACATGATCTCTTTTTTTCTTTCTTTCTTTCTTTCTTTCTTTCTTTCTTTCTTTCTTTCTTTCTTTCTTTCTTTCTTTCTTTCTTTCTTTCTTTCTTTCTTTCTTTCTTTCTGTCTTTCTTTCTTTCTTTCTTCCTTCCTTCACATACATTTCCAGGTGCCTTTTGTCAGTGTTATGGTAAATATGCTTTCATATTAACTTTGGGGTTGTTACAGCAGACTCAATGGGGAGCCCTTGTGGCCTCGGGGTTAGAAGTGCTAACCATGTAATTACATCATCCCTGGTTTGAGTCCGTGTCGGGAACTTTGTGTGCACCTGTTGTTGTCTCTTTCACCCTATTTCCAATCTGTCTCTACTTGAACTCTCCAGTAAAGGGACAGGAATATAAAAATATTTGGCTTTGGCTTGTGACCCCTTAGAAAACCCCTTTTTCTTATTGTAAACAAATATCATGTGCAGAGCACAACCAACAATGTACTCATCCTATTTACAAGTATTGTGTGTGTATCCAAAGCCTGACATATTGTATTATTTATGCCCTAGACCTCCATTATTGTCCAAAAACTATTAAAAAACACCACACCATCGCACTGTGTGTCATTTGCCTTCACCACAAAGGCAGTGGATACTGAAAGCTCCAAAGACTGAAGACAGCAATCCCACTTTCAGTCTCAAGAAAGGGATCCCAGACACCACTGTGAATGCCCTGGGTAGTTTTTAAAGTTTCTAGATCTTCACTACCTCACAACCTCTTGACTTTATATAACTTTTTTAATGTTTTTTCTGCTATTATTTTTATCATCTTGGGACCCCTCATGTTTATCTTGCGATCCCTTGTGAGGGTCCAGACCCCAGGTTGGAAACCATGGCTCTTTAAGGTACTCAAAGAAGAAAAGGGGTTATGCACGTGTGTGATTGACATATAATGTATTTTATTGTAGTTATTTAGGACTTAGGGTGAATCATCCATCCTTGAAGGGATAAATAAATATACCTGCATTATAATATGGGCATGGCAAAGAAAAGACAAGGACAATTCTATGAGAACTAACTTTGTTGTTCTGCTCTGCTTTACTCTTTGGTAACCATTCAATTTTCTGTGTTTATTCTGTTGACTGAAATGACCATGGAGATATTGACAGCAGAGTGCAGAGTGATACTGGCCAGGCCATTGTGTTGAGTGGTTCGATGGAGAGAAGTGAATGACTGGAGGGCTATCTGTGGTATTACATATAGTGGGGAAGGCGTGGGAAAGAGAGGCCCTCTAAAAGCCAAACGCTTAAATACCATGTCTCACACACATAGACATAAAGAGACAACTCACACAAACACACACACGTAGACACACACACAGATGCACACAGGCAGTGGATTAGGATGGGGATTATGGAAGCATAGCTGGAAAACAGGCAGAGACAGATCAGTGTCATACTTCATAAACACATACACACAAGTTGAATGTGTATTAAGAATGTACAGTAAGATGGATTTATTCTGAGTTGCATAGTATGATGACTTACAGTAAGTTCATGCTCTGTTCAAGCTTAAAGATGAAGACAGTTCAATAGGGCATCAAAACAGCTTTGGCAATCAATTATTAAACCAGAAAGGCAGGAAAAGAAAGCTACAGTGATTTCATGCCTGGTTTATAAAGTATTTTTTTAATGTCCTGTTGAGTTACACAAATAACTACTATCAATTGTAGCTTGCAATTTTCAACCATAACATACAAGAAAAGACAATCTTGACACAATCATTAAATAAACAGGTATTTACATCATCACCTCCAAACCTTAGGTGATGTACATTAATACAACACCTCCAAAAGCAGTTTTATTAAATGGTGAAAGGCGTGAGTTTGTGACAGATTTCTCCTATTTAAACGGCCTTATCAACAATGACAGCAAGCATGGAAAAAGCCTGGGTTGCAGTTTTCCAAATCATCTAGTTATCCAAGCAATACAGCAAAAAGAATAAAGGTCTATCTGTATAATAGTAACTTCATCTTTGCCAGATCCATCTTTGTTTTATGATTCTGAATGATGGCGGGAAACCAAAGCTGATGTGAAAAGGATTATGGTGTTCCACAATGGATTCCTGAGCAAAAGCAAGGCATCATCATTCAAATAAGACGACTAGGATGGCTGGACTGTGTGCTTTGAATGGAGGTGGATCGCATCCCAGAGGCTGCACTGAGATGAACTCCTCTAGGGGAGAGAAAAACCCAAAAAGACCAGAAATGCTCATCAAGATTAACCTAGATTGGGGTTCATGTTGCCAAGTAGGGAACAATAGAGGAAGTTCATTGTGGCCTTATATGCCACAAGGGACAAAGAGGATTAATTACTGTAGTAATGAAGTATGTAAAGTCTAGATGGGGCAATGTTATCTACTTTGTAAACAGATAACTACACATTTTCAATTTTATGTACTGAGGTTCTGATATATATGACACCTTTTCTTCTTTGAAATTTCTATCATCACTTCAATAAAATAAAGGCAATTTCTCCAAAGCTAAACAAAACAAAAAATTACATATTAGAAAATCAACAGAAACTTGTCTTACTAGTGTTGCAGTTTGTCTGGATTTCATTGAGACATTTTTTTTATTCAAGGATTCAAAAGAAAGCTGTTCACAGTGAGGTCAGTGGGTTATCCTTGATAATCCCCCCCCCCCCTCAAATTACTGCTAGTGAATATTTATCATGTAATTTTCACTGCTTTGTACACCACAATTAAACTTCCATTCACCCCCATTGTGCTTTAGGTGGCTACAGAGATCTTTACGCCTCAACAAACGATTAGGGTGAACTGACTCTTTTTTTCAAATGATGCATTGAAATATTTGGAAACTTGCTTCTTTTTTTAAATGAAAGTTAGATCTAACTTTAAAATGCCATGTTTGCCTTGTAATTTCAATTGACATCTATCTGCTCGTTCTTCATTACACACTATTCAAACTCTGCTGGGCAAAAACAAATGAATCCTATAGATTAGACTGAAAAATCGTTAAATGTCCAACTCTAATTATCTCAGAAGCTTTCCGCTATCACTGTGGTCATATTAGCATCCATAATGGCTAGAGGTCTTTGTAGCTAACCATAACCCAAAATCATAAAATCAAGTGCGGTGAACACACACGTGCACCCTTAAAATGAGAAAATGAGAGGGAACAGTTCACCTCTCCACCACCCACGTTGTTAATTTTAACAAATTGCCCAGTCGTTGAAAGCAATGCTCTGCTATGAATCAGGACGGATACTGCCGTACACGAGCCCTGGGCTGTCATGTGATGTTTCAGAATCTGGCCACAAGCTGGTCACAGCTCAGTCACATACTGCTTACACAAATGATGGCGTACTAGTCATCCACTGACTGAGTGCCTCAATCTGTGGCTACCTTTTCTCCGGCCCGGTTGCATCAGGCCTGTCTTGGTCACCAGGCGTCTGTCATCAGCACATAGCTCACTGGAAATCTGTGGCTTCACATGATCCCATCTTCTCTACGACTGTCAAATATAATCATCAAACTCTCATTCATTTCCTTTTATATTGACTCTGCATATTTCCTCCTGGCGTCCTCAAAATCTCCCGTCTCAGTCTCCTCCTCCTCCTCCTTGTCTACATTTCTCCTCTCTTCTTTCAGTGTGCTGAAATATATAACTAGCAATTTGCTCAATCACTCCCACTATGAAACACACATGCACACACACACATACACACATGCACACGCAGACACATGCAGAGGCATCCAGACCGCAAGAGCTGCTGTGGTGTATAATGACAGATAATTGGCTATTGTGGGTTCACCCTCGGCAGCAGGAACCAATCACAGTGACAGCCACTTCTCCATGACCCATCTGTGTGTTCGAATTAATGTGTGTGCACGCGTGTGCATATCTGAATGTGTGTGAGGCGCTGATTGTATTTTATTTTGCTCTCTCCCGTTGTTGCTCGGTCTATAGATGTAATTGCTGGTCCAGCACGTACAGTGTGTAACTGACCGGTCTCTTTGTAGTTGATATCCCTGTCATTGTTGCATTTATCTAAACATAAATAAGCAATTCAATTACGCTGTATGCATTTGTGGGTGTGGGCACATAGAGTCTGCATATCCTCTGCTGTCAGTATATTTAACCTGAATATGTGTATAATCTTCTAAAAATCTATGCAATCTGAAGACAGATGCACTGCCATATGAGGTCTGTATACAGGTTATCACCTCAATAAAATGCACTTATTATGTGCTTATTACTGCTCAGTGCTTCTCACTTTACATTCTCAGGGTTTGTGCACATGCCCAGAGGATCCGCAGCGCAGCACAATGCAGCCTTGCTGTTCTCCACTAATGTGATAGCTGCTTAGCTTGTCACTCCTCACTCATTTTGATGGAGTCAGCAGCCCTGGTTAATGGCCTGTCTGCTTGCCATTTGAATGGAACCTGTTGACTTCAACTGCTCCAAACTAGTCATAATAATGTTTTTTTTTTGGAATAATTCTGATGTGTTCTTTCACGCTGGGATGAATTGTAGCCACATCAGCAAGAGCCTTTAAAATAACAGTCTCAGTGTTTATGGCTGATGTCTTCTTGCTTTCCCGTTCTTTTCCTTTCTTTTTCTTTTTCACAGTGTTTATTTTTCTCATTCAATTTTATCCTTGTTTCTGTATTTCTGTCTCTCTTTCTCTGTCACTTCCTCTTTTCTCGCTGTTTTTTCCCCTTTCTATCTCTCTCTCTCTCTCTCACCCTGTTTGCACCGATTCTCATTTCCGCTCCTTCAATAGTAGAGTGCTCATCCAACCCATGCACACAGACTAAATGAGATCCTGTGTGCGCGTGCCATCCGTGCATGCAGCTTTGACTCTGTAAATATGATCTTTTATGTATTGCTAATACGTGCTACCACAAAAATGTGCGCATTTGCGAGCGTGCGTGTGTGCGTGCTTGGAGGAGGGGTTGTGTACTTCATCACACCAGCTAGCTCAATATTCCCAAATGCAATTTCCTCAATGTGAAAAGAGCAGGCTGGATGTTCATCATTCTATACTCCCTTCTTAGTGTTTAATAAAAGCATCTTTAGGACTGCAAGGCTGCTTGCTCTAGTGTTTTTTTTTCTTCCTGTCACTCCCTCATTTTCACTATTCTGACTCTGCAAACAATCACACATGTGCACACACATATGCACACACACTCTGCGAATCATTTCTTCCTGCCTTTTGTGGAGCACAGTGGAACTGTCTCTGGTGCATGATTAAGGTACATATCACAGCATGTTTTCTGAGTGTTTCTCTGTAATGCTGCTTAACATTCTGAGCCTATACCATATTATTCAGCTCCAGTCGAGCTCATTTGTGTTGCGTTTGTGAAAATCAATTCTGGCAATGGAGATTTTTACAGTTATATATAGATAAAAACACATTTCAGTTCCAGTAAATTGATCAATTCACTGCCCCAAGAGCTTAGAATTACTTTCTTTTCTTCCCACAGCTAAACCAGAGAAGGATTGCTATTGTCAGAGCCAAATAAACATGTTTACAACTGAAGTCAAAGAGACTCAATCAGTGCCTTTTAACACCTGAATAGGGAAGAAGTCATAAAAGGAAGGTGAGGTGCAGAGCAAATTGGGATATAAAAAATGTTGTTCATGTTCATTCGTGTAGTGAAATACAGATGTAGGATTACAGATAAGGATGTAGCTTTCAAATATGTATAATAAAGCAACTACCAGCCTTTCCCCTGACACCCTGCCTGACTGCTTGCACTACGTACATTAATGTTTCCCTCTATGAAATTATGGTTGTAATTGTCCAGGTGCAACTACAGTATGTGCCATCTCTAATAACAGCCAAGCCTCTAATGGTTACCAGCCCACTGCAGCCTCACATGTCCAGGAAGAAAACAAATGACGGAAGAACTGGCAACTGCCAGGTCAGTGCCTAAAGGAAGGAAGAGATAATGATGTGGTGTGTCTTTGTGTGAGTGTGTGTGTGTGTGTGTGTGTGTGTGCGTGTGAGTGTGTGTGTGTGTGTGTGTGTGTGTGTGTGTGTGTGTGTGTGTGTGTGTGTGTGTGTGTGTGTGTGTGTGTGTGTCTGTACGTGTGTGTGTGTGTCTGTACGTGTGTGTACGTGTGTGTGTGTGTGTGTGTCTGAAGCCAAAGACATGCATGTACTCCTACACAACAGCGCCAAGCAAAAAAGTGTGTGTGTAATGATCATGAAGTCATCAATCTTTGAATGTGTTTCTGTGTGTATATATGTGTACAGGGGGTGGGGTTCAAGTGTCTGTGGTAGAGCAGGTGGGGGTGGGGTTTTGGGTGGGGGTTTGAAGTGCATGTGTGGGGTTATTAATCATTAACCATCACTGATTAAGGTGGGTGTGTTTCTGTGCAAGTGGGTGGCACTGCAACTCTCTCTATGATGCTGAGATTAGAGGAAATATTGAAATGCCATGGCTTTAATGGGCTGCAGCTCTGCATCCCTCTTATAAGTCATGAGTTAATCTTTCAAGGTGATGAAACAAAGACCAGTTTGCTGAGTCTATGTGTACTTTTAAACATTTTTTGCCGCTTATCGTATCGTATCTACTTTTCATCCAGTAGAACGGCCAAGTACCAACAATGTGTTGACACCGTAATGTTCTTTAGGGCTGCAACTAATGTTTATTTTCATTATTGGTTAATCTCCCAGTTAATTCTTGATTAATATATTCATTATTCTATAAAATGCACCAAAACAACTTCTCATCATATTTTCACAGAAATTGACACATTCTTATTGTGTATTTTATCTGACCAACAGTCACTTTACTATCATAGAAGACTAAGAAAACCAATAAATGATCACATTTAAGATGTCAGAGCTAGTGAATGATTAGCTCTGACATGAATGTAAAAAATGACTTAAATGGTTTATGGATTATCAACTAATGTTATCAGCTCTTGCGTTTAGACTTTTATACTTAGTGGCAGTCTCTGTCGGCCTAGTGGCCAGTTTGTACAGAAATAGACCTTTCTCATGGTGAATATATTGACTTGTCAAACACAAGTGTAAGTAATAATAAAGTTACTTACACTTGAGTTCAGTAAAGTTAATAATGGTTTTTTTTCCATTTACACTGGGGTCCAGCTCCAGTGCTCCAGTATTATGCCTGCTGACTCATTGACCCAAGGCAAGGCAAGGCAGATTTATTTATATAGCGCATTTCATACACAGGGGCAATGCAATGTGCTTTACATAAAAATAAAATATCAGATGATCTAACAGTAAGAATTGGAAGCATAAAAACATAATAAAACCCAATTATAATAAAAAGAAAAAAGTACAGTTGAACAGTAAAAATTGAAAAAAAACATAGAATTAAAAAACCCTAATTATAATAAAAATAAAACAAAGTATAGAAAAATAGAAAGAGAGAAAGAAAACAAAAAGGTAGACTAAAATGGAGCATAAAACATGAGAGTGCAGCATAGAACTATTATTTACTTTAAAATTATTAAAAGATCATACAGTGCAAATTAAAGATTACAATTTAAAGTGCTTTAAAAGAGAGTAATCATGAGCACATGAAAAGAGAAACGTTTTTAACCTGGATTTAAAGATATTTACATTTGGGGCTGATTTCAGTTCTATTGGTAGCTTGTTCCAGTTGTGTGCAGCATAACAGCTAAATGCTGCTTCACCATGTTTAGTTTTAACTCTGGATTCAACTATCTGTGCTGAGTCTGAAGACCGTTACAGTAGTCGAGTCTACTGCAGATGAAAGAATGAATGAGCTTGTCCTGGTCTGTTTGGGACATAAACCCTTTCACTCTGGATATGTTCTTAAGCTTATATAAGGCTGTTTTGGTGATTGATTTTATGACTGCTGAAGGTCAGATCTGAGTCAATCAGCACACCAAGGTTTCGGAATTGGTCATTGTTTTTTAGAAACAGTGATTCGAGCTATTTACTAACAGCAATCCTCTTCTCTTTATTGCCAAAAACAATTACCTCAGTTTCCTGATTTAATTGAAGGAAATTTTGGTTCATCCAATGATTTACTTGCTCTAAACAGTGACACAATAACTGTATTGGACTGCAGTCATCTGGGGACAGTGATAGATATATCTGTGTGTCATCTGCATAACTATGATAGTCAACATTAGAGTTCTGCAGAATTTTAACCAAAGGCAGCATATATAGACTGAATAGACAGAAGGGGTCCAAGAACTGACCCCTGAGGAACTCCATGGGTCATAGACACTCGATCGGATTCATTACTTCCGATGGTCACAAAATAGCTCCTCTAAGTAGGACCTGAACCATTCTAGGACTGTTACATTGAGTCCTGCCCAAGTTTCCAACCTGTTATACTGAGATCCACAGTGTCAAATGCAGCACTGAGATTCAATAAGACTAGAATTGACACCTTTTCTGAGTCAGTGTTCAACCTTATATCATTTAGCGCTCTAATGAGAACTGTTTCTGTACTGTTATAAGGTCGGAACCCCTGATTGAAATATGTCAAAAAAGTTCACTGGAGTTCAAAAAATTGCTGAGTTGCTTAAAAACCACTCTCTCAACAATCTTGACTATACAAGGAAGATTTGAGATAGGTCTGTAGTTGGTTAACATGGAAGCATCCAGAGTTCTCTTTTTTGTGTGGCTTAATGGCAGTTACTTTTACGGGGTTTTGGAAATGTGCCTGACTGAAGTGAGATATTTATTATTTGCTGCAAATCAGTTTGGACAGAGTTCACAATAGTTTAAAAAAAAGTTGGATGGCATTATCCTGAGACAGCATGTTGATGGTTTTAGATGCTGAACTGTTTCCTCTATAGTTTTTTAGTCAACTGTATTAAACGCTGACATAACAGTTGAGTTATTCCTGTGTGGTTTTAGAGATTGCATCATTTTATTGTTTTGCTGATTTGTGTTCATGTTTAATCTGTGTTAATGTTTAACCTTGGATTTTTTTCACTAAAAAAGCAAGCAAATTCATTGTATTTTTCTGTGGAAAGGAGTTCTGGAGGTATCTGTTTAGTGGGGTTTGTAAGCTTTACAACCATAGAAAACAGAGTGCGAGTATTGTTGATGTTCTTATTAATAATTTCAGAAAAGTGTTGCTGTCTAGCCTTGAATAACTCATAGTTATAATTACAAAGACTTTGTTTGTAGAGGTCATAGTGAATTTTAAGTTTAGTTTTTCTGCTTTCCTGCATTCTGTTTGCAGGGCTTTTACCATCATAATGTTCCTCCATGGTGTTTTCTGTCTGCTCAAGATTTTCTTAGTTTTAATAGGTGCAACAGCATCCATGACATTTGAGATTGTCCAGTTAAAATTATCCAGGAGTTCATCAAATGACTCTGCACTCACAGTTGGTGACATAGCTATGGCCTCCATAAAATGAGCGCTGGTATTCTCATTAATGTACATTTTCTTAACAGACACAGAGGTTAAGTGAACATTTGGAATGACCTGTAAATCAAAGAACACACAGAAATGATCAGAAAGAGCCAAGTCCTTAACATCAACAAAAGAAATGTCAACACCTTTAGAGATAACCAAATCCAGAGTATGTCCTCGAGTGTGTGTGGGCCCTTTCACATGTTGCAAGAGGCCAAAAGTGGAATGGATCTATGTTTAATGTTTGGGTTGTTCCTCTTATGATAAGTCAGAATATCTGTTGTAGGTAGGGTCCTCTCACACATTTTTTTTACCAGTCCTATTATCCGATATTTGGAGTATTATTGCATTCAAACTCCACATATTACTGTGTGTGATATGTCGAGCATTGGACTTACATGTACGATTTCTGGATCACAGGATTGAATCCAAGTAAGCAGGACATTTTCTATGAAAAGCATGTAGTCTGAATTGAGAAAATTTCCCATGCTTCAACATAACAGCCTGGAGTATTTCATTAAGCCAGCTTCAACTTGCTAACCCTGTCACAGAGAGTATCTCTAATAAAGCTAATTTAAACTCACTTGCCCAAATGTGTGTCTTGATGCACGCTTAGAGGATGCTGATGTGCTGAACTGGGTTAGTGACTATAGATAAAGAGTACTGTGGAAAGGGAGAGTTCATGCATAACTTAAAAACATTGAAAACTGATAAATTAGTGGGTTGACAGCTTGCATAGTATGCCTTCAGGGAGTGTGTGAACCCAAGTGTGTGTCTGTACAGTCATGTGTGTTCATATATAGAATGCATCCATGCGTGCCCCTCCATTGAATATTGAACCCGTACAGCCATGCATATTTATCAGTGTATCACTTGAATGTTTAACCAAGAGCTGCTAGATAGTAGTGCAGATATATGTTGACAGTGTGAGGGTGCAGGGGTGTGAAGCAACAAAACAAAAGCAACAACATCATATACAACACAGTTTGCAGCATAATCAGTGTACATTGTAGGTATATACAACCTCAGTGCTGTCTCATTGTGGAAATGTGTGCAGTGTGAAGCTATGCAATGAGGCCCATCAAATGCAGCTCTAGATTCTATTTTAGCCACCGAAGTTATCTTGATAGCAAACCCCCTTATCTTTTATATGCTGAGTTATTATCTTTTAAGTGTCTGTGTGTGTGTGTGTGTGTGTGAGTGTGTGTGTGTGTGTGTGTGTGTGTGTGTGTGTGTGTGTGTGTGTGTGTGTGTGTGTGTGTGTGTGTGTGTGTGTGTAAGAGAGAGAGAGAGATAGAGAGAGAGAGAGAGAGACAGACAGACAGACAGACAGACAGACAGACAGACAGACAGACAGACAGACAGACAGACAGACAGACAGAGACAGAGTCAGAGTGAGCTCCATTGTGTATTGTTGGGCATTGAAGACACACTGTGCACATTTTACAGTAGTATGAGCATCCCAGTGTGTTTGCTCACCATATCTTGTCCGTCTCCTGTGTGTGAGGGTTTGCATCTTTATGGGTGTGTGCAGAACCAGATTAAGAGGATAGATTACATTAGGCAGACCGCCCATTTGTTTGGTAAACAAAAATAACTTTTAACCAAATTAACAAAGAGTGGTACCCTAGGGTGACCACATTTGAAGTGCCCCCTCCTCCCACTTTACATGCAAAAAAGTCAAATATACTATGGTTATAAAGACCATCAATTTACATTAACTTGTTGCTGAAGTAGAGGCTTAACACACATACTACAGAAAAATGGAAGACAGAACCAAAAAAGCCTGACAGCATAGATAGACGTGGGCCTACAAATACCATAATAGCCCTTACAATGATGGTCAGAATGCAGCACACATCACAATACAACATGTCATGCTGAATATCATTATTTCCATCACAAATGGCCAGTATGCATGCAAAACTGTTATAAAGTATGTCTTAAAAAATAATTGCACACATACATCAAATAAGGCAAACCCAAAAATAGCTGTTGCAAGCAGCTATTTGGAGTGTGATGTGATGGTATAAGGAATAGCACAGAGAGACAATTTATTGCAATGCGTAAGCTATTAGAAGTTATGGTTGTTTTGTTGTTCAATTGTTTTCAGAAAAGTGTATTTGTGAGTTGTCTTCACACACGAATACATGCAGTAATTAGAGTTTATCTGCTTCACCTCTTCTATCTTAAGGTTGATGCACTGTCTTCATACGTTCATCCTTGTTGCTTGTGGTGGTGTTCACGTGTCGTAGAGAATTCATCCTTGATATTTGTCATAGCTGCGACCCGCTGCTGCTCTGCTAATGTAACGTTGCGGCTAAATCACCTACCTCTGCTGCTGAGTCTTCAGGTGCATAGGGTCTTGCAGCAGCCAGTAATTGAGACTGGCTTGTGGGCTTTTTTTTGCTCTGTGTTGCATTTGAAAGCTGCTAGCCTCTATGTTACTGCTCCTAACATGAGCATGATATCCACTGAACCTGCAAATACTTTTTCCCACACATTTGTGCCAACATAACGTTATGCAAACTAAATCAGTTTATAAATAAATATATAAGCATTGAAATAAAATTTTAGATTGGATATTTAAATTTTTTAAATATTCTTTTAATTTTCAATTATATGTTAAACATACAGTTACTGTTCTTTACCCCTCTGTCTGGGCCCCTTCGTGGCAAAGAGTGCCTGTGCCTAGAATGTTGTGTGCGTTGATCCGGTTCTGAGTGAGTGAGTGTGTGTGTGTGTGTGTGTGTGTGAGTGTGTGTGTGTGTGTGTGTGTGTGTGTGTGTGTGTGTGTGTGTGTGTGTGTGTGTGTGTGTGTGTG
The DNA here is from genome assembly GCF_963691925.1 of Scomber scombrus. Lineage (NCBI taxonomy): Eukaryota > Metazoa > Chordata > Actinopteri > Scombriformes > Scombridae > Scomber > Scomber scombrus. Next base: position 17,238,254 of record NC_084971.1, on the reverse strand, counting down.
TGTGTGTGTGTGTGTGTGTGTGTGTGTGTGTGTGTGTCCGTCCAGCCTGAGGTTGTGTTTTCTTGTACCCACTGAGCTGAGGAGTTTCTGCAAAAAAAGCATGTTTTCGCTCCTCCGTCTCATTTACATTGCGCTGATGGGAATCTGCTGCACCACTGATTGTGTTTGGTGTCCTAGGTCAGCACAGCCAGATAAGTCTGTGCGTGTGTGCGTATCTTTGTCTGTGTGTATGTGTGCATGCACACCCAAAATTGGTTTTAAATTATGTTGCCCATTTACCCTCTTTTGCTGACTTCCTGTCTCAGACTATCACAGACTTATGCAGATAGCCTTGATATAACACTCTGAAAAGCTTTTACACATCAGACATTATACATCCAAAAATGCAAACATCATATCTGCAGCAGCTCATGGCAAAACTTAAATAGGTTACAAGTGCTGTGAGTCTTTGTGATCCCCAGTGTCTTGAGCTGCATGCTGTTATCATTCATTTGATTTCTTCACTGGGATGTTCTGTTACAACATAATGATGCCAACATGGGAAACATGATGACTATAATGCATTAAATTTGAACAAAAGTCAAAATAAACTCCTTTTGCAATAAACGTACAGATACACAAAGCTAAGTTTGCTCACATGCATACTGGCATACTCACGTTGTGCGCCCTAAGTCCTCGAGTAGTCCCATCTGGGAGGATTTTTAAGCCTCTGCATCGGCGACAGCCATGACTGGAGGCATCATGTTTTCGGGTTGTATTTCCGTCCCATTCTTGTGAATGTGATATATCAGGAATACAAGGAAAGACTCCTTGAGTGAGACTTGGTGAGACACAATAACAAACAGACCAGATCAAGTGAAACGTAAAGAAAGAAGTTGTATTTCTCTTTATGTTCCTTTCCATAATGTTGTCAGACACTTAAAATATAAATATAAATATAGATAAATATATCAGTGGTAAAAACAGGGGCTCTTATGTATTGACAGTGTGCAACTGACCAATATAATTACATTGCAGCCCGTTTCACAGCTGCCAACTGATGTGATCTTATTCAATACTGGACCAATTTCAAAAACTGTTGTCCCCAGTAATCACTTAGAAACAAAAAGATGCAAAAGAAGGGTCCAGGCTGAAGAATACCTGTTTCCCTTTAATATACTTTAATATTCTGAAATGGTCCAACTAATGTCCTGTCTAACCCGGATGTCTGTTATACATCTTAACAATGTGTCACTTTCAAGGTAATTCTGATAATAAATTATATAAAACCAAAAACACAGCAAACACGAACGATAAGATAATACAGCCATGATGAAGATGTGACTTTATAATAACCCTTTGTAATTTGTATTAACCCAGATAATGCTGCCTATATACAGTAACTTGAAAAGAAAACATTGACACATATCAGACAACATGTACCAATACTGATATATCTGTGATAGGCCAATATGGTCGATAATGTCGGCTGACCGATCTGTCTGGCTCCACCACAATGTCAAAAATATTTAATTACAAGTAGAAATCCTGCATTTAAAATTCTACTTAAAGAAGGACTACTGAGTAACTTTAAATAGGCCTGAGTACTTTTACTTTAGTACTTTAAGTACATTTAACTGGTCATATTTCTATACTTTTACTTAAATAGGATTTTAACTGCAGGATTTCTACTTGTAATTAAGTACTTTTACATGTGTTACCAATACTTTGAAGTTAAGGATCTGAGTACTTCTTACAGCACTGCAGGTCACAAAATCTGATGGATCATCAAATACTGTGCCTAACAGAAATTGACTCTTAGACATGCATATCAGTCAGGCATGGATAAGTTGCCCCTGTGACTGTGCCCCTTTTATCTCCAAAACCCAACATTATCCCGGAGACTCTGTTGAGAAAACTCGACAAAGATTTTATCTGGAATTAAGTTTGAGTTTTCACATAATAGTTGACTGAAACCAGCAGAGTGTGATAGAGTAAGTTTCACTTTTTTAATAAATTGGAGTGGCCTGTCTTACTTATTGCACTTGTTGCGAGGATATTCTGTAAACTCTACTTGAGTTCAAAGCATTGGTGATTTAACCCCGAATATCATAAAATATTAACACTTAATATGTAGCATGCGACCAAATGTCTTAATATTGACATGATATCGCCCCCCTCATTGATCCATCCATTTCTCCACTCAGTCGTCTACTGGGACGATTTCACCTCTTACCGGGCGAGGGAGTGATGACAAAGGAAATCAGAGCATTTTTGGCGACTCCACATCGCTCCACATCGGGCTCCCCAAAATAACGTCGTGGGGATCACGCGCCGGGCAAATCTGTCCCAACTTCACTCCAACCACCACACCGGGGATTTGGCAGCAGCTACCTTAACCCACAGTCGTATAGACACATCGGGTAGGAAATTATTGGAGCGAGAGAGAGAGAGAGAGAGAGAGAGAGAGAGAGAGAGAGAGAGAGAGAGAGAGAGAGAGAGAGAGAGAGAGAGAGAGAGAGAGAGAGAGAGAGAGAGAGAGAGAGAGAGAGACGCGCGCTGCTAGATTATTTGGGCAGATCGGCTGCAGCCACGGTGGATGTAATACAGGCAGACGACGGACAGAGATCTCGAATCTATTCAGACTGCGAGTTTTTCCCAACGACAGCGCCGGGCAGGATGCTGATATGGTGAGCGCCTCTCTCTTCATCTTATGTGTAGTTTGTGTTATTGTTGTCAAGCACAGCTGAGCATCAACTTCTTATTATAATGTACGTATTCCCGTACAAAGCGCATACAGTACAGTGGGCTATTACGCATCTATCCGCTCAGATGTTTATGCATCAGTCCTCCGGTGTCAAACACATCAGACTGTCATCTCATCTGTTCCTCCCCAGCATGAACTGGTAGTTGTGATTCTAGCGTTTCAGGTGGTCGCCTTGCCTTTGAATTGGTGGAAAATCCCTGTGATATTTCTATAGTAGCCCCACCAATTAAGGATGTAGAGCGTGTCTGTGGCAGTCATTTGTGAGTTAGTATTGATCTTAATTTGGACTAATCAATTCTTGTATTTATTATCTGCAATGGCTTCGTGATGTGATGTGGGTTTACATTACAATATGAATATCACCAGACAGTGAGCTTGTTGTTCCTCATGTCCCCCATGGCGTCACCGTAACATTAATATACAGCAATAATACAGTTTTGTTGTGATTATCACATTGCATCCATGTCAAATTCACTGTGAGATTACCACAGTTCTTCTCGCTACGGGGCGACTCTTGAAATGAGGTTTTTAATGCTGATGAGAGATTAAGGAGGCTGTAAACCGCTTGCTTTTCGCGGGGGTATGGTGCTCCCCCTCAAAACATGCTCAGAGGTATTTTCTCACGACTGAACCGATGCCACCGGCACAGAGCAGACTGGATGGAGATTTAATGGTGCGCGGACAAAAAGCAATAGGATTTGTTAATGGCTGTCAGTCAGTTCAACCTGTTTTGAGTGGGCTTGACTGAGAATTTATGCAAAACTGCATGAACACTTTAGAGTTAAAGGCTACAGTGGATTATCCTATATGGGTGAGTATCCGTGCATAATTCACTCCAGCAGCCTGTTTCTAATCAAATTAGACAGAATATGAGTTTTACTATTATTTAATTTATCTTATTATATCATTAAGAGTTTTATTAAAGTAAGACATTTTGATTAGGTGACTTCCATTAGGCACATCATGTCCAAATCCTGTGTTTGCCTGTGAGATGTAATGATTGCATACAGTTTGTTATTGACAGCTTGTGCAAGACATTTATATTTTTCTTTAAGTCACTGCTATAATTCAATGAATGTAATGTGCTGTAATGTGCTGATGGCTGTGTGTGTGTCTGACAGTGCTCAGCAGTCTTGCTCAAACACTGTCTATGGCAGCATTACAGACCTCACTACCTTTGAAATCAATTATGCAAGTACTTTTAAAGCAATTAGGCTCAAGTAAAAGAGATATATTTACAGTACATAGAGGGAAAGAGTGAGGTGTCCTGATGAAGTTTATGCAAACAGCTTCACTGCTTCACCTCTGTATTGAGAGCCATATTTTCTATGTTGTTTTCTGACATGACCAACACAATTTTCAATTGATGATGCTTTTTCTTAGCTAATGTGTATAGTATAGTAAGTATATATTTTAGAAATAATAAATGCTGAAGTGAAGTGATAATATGTTTTTTACATTTTTCACAATAAGAACGGGTTCTGCTGCACTCTATAGATCATATGTGTGGGCACAGTGAGCAAGTGAACCACAACCTGTTTTACGGCCAGAGCCTGCTACTCTCAGGTCAGAGGTGCCTTGTCACATGCCAGTTTGTGCTAGTGCTTTACCCCAGCTGATCTTCAACTGTGTTTATGTGTTGTGTGTGTGTGTGTGTGTGTGTGTGTGTGTGTGTGTGTGTGTGTGTGTGTGTGTGTGTGTGTGTGTGTGTGTGTGTGTGTGTGTCTGTGTGTGTGTGTTTGTGTGTGTGTGTGTGTGTGTGTGTGTGTGTGTGTGTGTGTGTGTGTGTGTGTGTTTGCATGTATGCCACTGCAGCTGTTCCTCCTTTCAGAGAGATTAAGTTTCACAAGATGTGATGGATGCCAGTGTCTCCAGAGCCAGCTGTGTGTGTGTGTGTGTGTGTGTGTGTGTGTGTGTGTGTGTGTGTGTGTGTGTGTGTGTGTGTGTGTGTGTGTGTGTGTGTGTGTGTGTGTTTGTGTTTTACATGTCTGTCGGCGCATTTCTGCATTTCTCTGTGCACCTATGCATAGCACTGTGCCTGCACATGTATGCATATACATCGTAAATGTCCATGTCATTGGCCTGCGGGGTTGGGTCAGGTTAGGAGAGGTGATGTTAGGGTCAGGGTTGTTATGAGTCAGGTTGGTAATTATAGTGACTGCGCCTTTGGGTCCCACAGACCCGGCCAACACAGTCTAAAACCAGGAAGACATGAGCAGGTCAGCAGAGCCAGATTGCTGCCTGGGTCAACATGACTTGCTCCAAAAACAAAAAAAACAAAAGCAGCCAAGATGAAACACAAGATCACAAATAACAGAATAGAAAAAGTTTGTTTTGCTTTGTTTTAAAAGCATTTTTTGTCTTATAACCAGAAATTATGTCTTGCCTGATCATGTACACAAGTGAAAAAAATAGCATATTATTGTATTCATTGTGGTAACTGCAATTTTAGGGGTGCTTTTCGAGAATCAAACTGTATATAAAGCCTTTGACAGAGGCTATTTTGAGAGACAGCCTCTTGGTGAAAACGAGCAGGCAGCTCCAGCATCCAGCTGTGTTACTGCTTGCAAAAGTGATAGGATGTGGAGTGGAGAGGAGTGGAGGAGGTGAACGAGCAGCTGAGGGGAGTGGCGGAGGCACAGCCATGCTATTGATTTACCTGGCAGTCGGAGGGGACAGCTTCCAATCTGTCTCAGCCTCCCTATCATCTGTCCGTCGGTTCACCCGTGTCTCTGCCTTCCTGTCTTTTTCTCTGTTGACCCCTGTTCTCACTTTCCCATACTCCTGCAACATCTAATCGATAGTATGCATTTCTATCATCTTTTTGTTTGATTTGATTGTTCTCTTTTTGATCTATGTGTCCATTCACCTCATTGTTGCTTTTTCCTTGTCACTTCCAAAGCTTTTGTTTTGTCATTAATCCATCTTTTGTCATCTTTTTCCTCTCATCCATCCATCACGTAATCACACCCACATACAGGCTGTGAATTGGTGATTAATAGGAAAGATGTCTTCACCTGTGGAGAGGAGCATATGGTGAGATATTAAAAATTTAACTTCAGACTTTCCTCGCTTCGTCTGTTCTCCACTCAGGCAGGTTTGTTCTCTCTGTTCGTAGCTCTCACTCCCTCTATCTCCCTCTTTTGCTCTCGCTCTGTCTTGTCTTTTCTCCATAAAACATTTCTTTGTTGCCTCCTCTTTTCATTCCAATTTTTTTTATCAAAGTGTTGTTGTGGCAGTACAGAGCAAGCAAACATATTTTGCTCACGGACGTTTTTAGCAGTATTCTGCTTGATATTCCATAACAGAGACGCTCTGGCATCAGATTTCCATATTTATCACATGTGCTGTGTATGCCTGGTGTGTGTTTGTGTTGGATATTGCAGAGAGGAGGCATAAGATATGGGGGTATGTGTAATGAGAAACAGACAAAAATAGAGGAAAGGGAGATTCTGAGAGGTAGATATAGATAAATAGAGAGAAAAAAAGAGACAATGGCAGAGACATATTGAGAGTTTGTGGTTGGGGTGATCCCCTCACAGCCCCCCACCCCGCCTCATGTTCCAATCAAAGGGAGACACTCTGAAGGAGCCAGGCACAACCACAACAATTCCATTTTCCAACCACACTTACACACAGACAGACACACAATCTGAGCCAAACATGTTCTGCTCCTCAGTTCATTCCCCTCCTGTCCCCCCTCAGTTGCCTCACGTTTATTGTCTCTGTTTTCTTCTCCCTCTCCTGTACTTCAATTGTTGCCTTCTTGCTGTCTCTTTCTCACCCATGCTGTGCTCCTTTCTCCCTTGTCCTCTATCCCCATGGCACGCATGATGGTTTGACATAGAAAACTGGTGCCAGACCACAAAGCCTTATTTTCCCTCTGCAGTTCTTTCTCTCCCTCTATCTGTCTCCCCCCCTCTCCCGCCCCTTCTTACTACTATACAGTTTAATCTGCAGCGGGGGCTTAGTGGCACGGCTGCAGGACTTCCACATCACTTCTTTCTCTCTGCCAGAGGATTTGCTGCTGTTTGCAGCCGTTCGCCCATGGCCCTCACTGTCCAAGGTCCTCCTCAAAAGCTATTTGCTTATTTAATTAATTATTAATTTTAATTTGTCTCAGTTTTAGCTTTGCACTCTCATCTCTTCTCCTCACCCCATCTCCACAATGTGACCTGTGTTTGCATTACATCCCATTATTCACATCTTTAATCATTGTACCATTGACGCAGCCATAAAACTCAGATGATTTCTGTGAAATCGCTGTCATGGGTTGCTTTTTTTCTACAGTATCAAAAGATCCAAAGATAGGGCTCTCAGCCAGTGTTTGCTCCAGTTTTTGAAGCAATAAAATATGTAACTTTATTCATTTAAACTGGCGGTCATCTAAGTTTTTGTTTGTCATTATTATTTAGGGGAATTTGGCCACATCTTTGGCACGACATGGTCACTGCTGTGTTTTTTTTCCCAAAGACTGCTTGTCAATCACACTGTGTTGGCCGTTTCCTTAGGTGGCACTCTTTTCTTTGTTCAGCTGTAGTGGCTTTCACTGCTTATAGTAATTCTTCTTTTGTGCATTTCAAAACACTTTTGCTACTCCAGGAGAAGAAACATGTGCTGTATCACTTCATGAGCCAGAGGATTTTTTTTCCTTGGAAAGAGCTCCCCACCTCCAGGTGTTAAGAACAATAAATCTAAAAGCTTTTCATGTGAACCCAGTATGAATCACTATTGTGTTATATCAATCAGCTAGGAGTAGTAAAACATACATTTATGTGAACATTTCATGGATGAAAACTCCAGGCTAAAGCTAGGAATTTTCCAGTCCATTATATGAGGAGAGAGTGTTTGCTCTGTATCCTCTGTGGAGTCTTTACCTCTGCTGTCCCAGCCGTGGCACAGCCTTAATGCTTGGCCCGGTCTGACAAACCTCTCCATTCACAAGCGACAGGGCCAAGCAGCAACTGGACGCCTCAAAATGGCTCCCACCAATAACCCACCGCACATTAATTCTATTAGTCCCCTTTAGCTCCTAATTCTTCTGCCTGTCCAGGATTAGCCCTCACTACTGTTTGTCTCTAGATTTGTAATTAATGACTTTGATTGTCCTTTTTTGTTTGTTTTTTCCAATTGAATCAGGATAAGACTGTCGAGCTGAGCTTTTCCTTTGTCTCTTCGTTTATCCTTCATGCTGTTGTCGTTCGTTTCCCCTCTTCTTCTCTCTGGGGGGCTGAGAGTCCGACACAAATCCCATTTCTAGTTGTTCATGTTCAGGAATTATGTTCTGCCTCCCCATTTCCCTCAGACTCCCTGAGGCACCTGGGATTAAATGATGTGTGATGTGTGTGTGTGTGTGTGTGTGTGTGTGTGTATGTGTGTGTGTGTGTGTGTGTGTGTGTGTGTGTGTGTGTGTGTGTGTGTGTGTGTGTGGTGCCCGCAAGCAGTTTTTCTCAGCTTTTGCTATTAGTCTTGATTGTGTAAGGGCTTTCTGTGTGTAACGATCATAGTAAAGACTGACCTTAGATAAGGTTTTATAGGTTTACAGGATATAACTATCTGTGTGAGCTGTGCACAGTGATATTTGTGTGTGTGTGTGTGTGCGTGTGTGCGTGTGGATGAATAATCTCTTTACAAGGCCCAAACATTTGAAATTACTAGAAATGCTCTGTCCTCAGAAGACACAATGCCACAGGCTTAGATGCAAATATTACAAACCTAGCCTGAAATGTCCAGCTGTATCTGTGGACTTAGTGTATGTGCTTCATTTATTTGAATATGACAATGTACACATGGTAGTGTGTATGGGGAAGGGCACATAAAGTACACATGTCAACATACTGCAGGTCTGCACATGTTTTCTGTCTCTTGGAACACGTGTTGTTGTAAACTTTGTTCATCCCTGAAAGAAAACCTGGTTGTAATGTGATCTGGTGTCACAGTCAGTAAACACATTACGATACACATGATACTGTAGGAACACTATTAAGGTAAGACGTGCCTATGCAGTAAACATACCATTAGACAGCCTTTGCATAATTAGACTGTGTCCATCCTTCACCTTGCACTGTAAACGTGCATTATGAAATCATTTCCTCTCCTCTCTAATGTATCCCAAACCCCCTACTCAGCAATTCCCAACTACTCCATTCTTGGATGGCCTTTAGACACAGGAAGTGCCTTAGCAGTTCTCTCAATATCTCAATATTAAATTAGACCCGTCATTTAATACATCCCCTGGTGTAGAGATTGGCATCATTTTCCCTGTGCATCCTCTGAATCTCCTGGCCAAAGTAGAAGAGACACCTAACCAACTGCCGGCCTACCCCACGCCTTTCATAAGGAGCTCCTGTAATAGGTTTATTGAAAATGAGGTTGTCTTCTAGAGTTACTGACGGGTCTCTGCTGCTGTCTCAGCTTGAACGTCAATAAACCGTGGAAGATTTTTCAATGAAGACATTTTTTTAACTTCTCACCAAGGTATGCCTTTTACTACTTAAGACAGTGCCTAGCTGTACTTTTTTGTTTCTTCCCTGTAATTCATGAATGCAAATCATGAATTAGAGATTGCATGTAAGAAGGGAAGTACGAGCGGCGAACCAAAACACGAAATGCATAAATTAAGGAATTGTGCTTGCAAGATTTAAAATAATAATTTGGGTTTGTAAAGCCACACAACAAATTCCTCTGCATCGGCTCCAACTCTTTGTGTTGCTGTTCAAACCCCAAAACACTAAACGTTCAATTAATATATCATAACAAATTCACACTTTTATGTGGGACATTTTCAGAGACACAGAGAGAGCTTATTAAGCAGCTTCTGGTCATCAAATAAGTTAATTATATAAATTTAATTGGCCTTCAGTTGTTGTAGCGGCTTTTTTTTTTTTAGAGGCGCACACAGTTACACTTCAGTTAGGTTCAGAATTCAGTCACAGCTCAGATTGATCTCCTTCCTTCTGCACAGCTCTGTCACCTCATGACCCCAAACTCTCTGTGCTCCCCAGTGGGTATGAGCATGTCCGCATGCACAAGAGTGTGTTATTTCCGTGTGTGTGTGCACATACTATGGGCATCTGTGTTGTCTTTCTTTTCACAGAAAGGTAGACATAAGGTAGCATCAAAAACATTTAAAAATGACACAAAAATACTGTATATGGTATGTGTACAGAGTTAAAGGCACTAAAACACAGGATTATAACGTAATCTGACATTTCTTGGCTGATATGCTGATTCACCGATTAGAAACCAGTCTGCCATGCCAGCAGCGTGTGTGTGAGGGAGAGAAAGACATGATGACAGATAATGTGTTTGTGTGTGGGAGGGGGCGATTTATTTGCAGGCGAGCTTAACGTATGCTGCCTGCTAGACCACATGAAAGAGAACAATCATCCGAATGAGAATTGCAAAACTACATCTCTATGATTGGAATTCAGCAAACCTCCACTTTATCACTCTCGCACACACACAAACACACATACACACATATATACATATACACACTCACAGTGAGGCAGTTTATGATAAGCTTGCTTACCCCAAATGGACTGCCCAACTCATGCACACACACAACCACACAAGCAGCATACATTAAGCTTGCTCAACAAATTGGCTGCCCAGCACACACACGCACTGCAACTCAGTGATATTTTTCTACTGTTGTGGCGTGTGCTCATTGTAAGCAGCCTAACGGTGCTGCTCTGCTCTCCTCGTAGACTATTTAGTTGCTCCTCTGCTGCGCTGGGTGGCAGCCAGTAAAATGGTGGCGCTCATTGTGGAAGGCTGCTGGCTGCCATTGATTTGGCCCAGCAGGTCTCTGAGGATACACACTGTTGCCCTGCCAGCTAGGCTCAGGGAAGGGGACTGTTGTGTGTCTGAATATGTGTGTGTGCGTGCGTGTGAGATATAAAGAGAGAAGGGGCTGTAAAGTGCATTTATTGGAGTGTACAGTGGTGCAATGTGTGAGGATAGTTCTCTTGTTTAAATCCCACTCTGCAGCCCATCTGCAGTAACTATATAATGCAAACTGTTTAAATCCCTTTGGGAAAACTATAGGAAGGTCCAGAGCAATCAATTAGGCGTAATGCTTTTGATGTGGTTTCCTGTGTTTACCCATCGAAAGACAGAAAAGCATGTTCAGAAAAGTGCTGTTTTCGGGGATACTCCTCCATATTTTCTTGTTTCATGTTCCTTTATCCCCCCCCCCCCCCCCCCCACACACACACACACACACTTCGACTCCTCAGACAAGCTTTGAAAAACAAACAAAGGGAAGCTGGCATCAGACTATAAATAATGCAGAGACACAGATTGGGGTCAAATGCTTTGGATTCCACAGCACATACGCCTGGATGGGAGATTGTGCACATACATGCACATTCACACTGATTCACATTATACATTGTTTAGTTTTTTGTTTTTTAATCCTATAAGCAACATTTATTCCCTACTGAGCAGTCGATGTGATAATTAAGTTCACATGCACACACATTACACACTGTCACATAAACAGGCAAGCACACAGACTCTCTCATGCTCACACTTTCTACTTTATACGCATGCACATACACGCAAACACACGCACAGACACGCACAGACACGCACAGACACACACAGAGGCTGTTTACATGTCCCTCGATGACAAAGCGTGACAAACGAGTCTGTTCGGAACACATTTAGGTCTCTTTGCGCGCCCTCCCTCCACCCATTCCTCTCCTTTCCCCTCTCCTTTTCATAACTCCGACAAGGGCAACTCAGCCATCCTCTCTATCCACAGCTCCTATCCATCAGCACACTGCCATAACCTGCCGCTGCTCAATGATAGATTACTCTTCATGTGCTGATGTATTGGCCAATCAGACTTTGAGGAAGTGACAGATTAGATCATTATGTCCCGTTATGATTATATGAGTCTTGTTATTTTATATATATTGGTGTTTATCCATTGCAAGTTTGTGTTGTGTTGTATATGAAGTATTTTTCAAAAAGGAGGAGAGGACAAGAGTTGGCTATCTTTTTATGAGGAGGGACAAGAAGTGGCGAAAAACTATAAACATAAAATAGCATTTCTTTGAAAGGAAAGCCTTTGTATGCTCTTACATTGTATACTCTTTGTACTCACTTACAATTTCCTTACCAACTTCTGGCGGTAGAAAAATTGGTATTTGTGTCTGTAAAGTGGATTTCTTTAAACTTTTTGTATCAGAAATTGGTGCAAAACTGTTTCAGAAGTACTGACACTGAAACGGAACATATCTTTGATGTTGTTAATGGATGCAAATGACACATTTACAGCTAAGATGATGCTGCATTGTCCACATTTGTCAAGAGACAGGGAAAATGATACTCGAAACAATACATTTGGCCCCAGAAATGTAAGCTACATTGCCATTTGCTGTTTTCTTAACAGCTCTTTTGTTGCCTGGACTTTTTTTGTGGTTGACATGTTGAATGATGTTGACTGGCATCATTTGGTGGGCTTAGGTTATAACTATATTTGAAAAGGGTCAGATGTGGTAAAATCTCTGTGTCAGAGTTATGAATATGTGATTTTCCCCTCCTCACTTTTATGTCTACCAGTAGGCCAGCACTTCACTGTGATTTACTTCAGTCTTTCATTGTCCACTGCCCATGACACACAGCATTATATTTACCAAGTGGCACAGAGCAATATTGTTTTGATGAAACCTGTGGTGAACTGTGATCATGCGTATTGCTAATCCTGTGAAAAGAAACTGATGTAATGGATGCAATAGACTTGCATTGCTTAAGCTAAATCGTTCATCATTGCCATCTGCTTCTTGTGGAAAGTCTACTAATCTCATGCATGTAATAGATTACACTGATATAATGGTCATGCTGTAAGAGGCTTTGAATTGTATATTTCAGTCTCCTTTATTCCTCCTATTCCTGTGGTTTTAGAAACAGCTGAAATTTTATATTTTTGAACTACAAATGTGACCATGAGTGACTCTCTTCTGATCCAAAGTACAGCATTTTAAAATATCGACATGCAGTGGCTGCATGGTATGTAGTTTTTCCTTGTGTCTAACACTATAAAAACAAGCATTGGGACTAAAAGTGCACCCGATGCATATTATATCCTCAGAATGAGCACTTCAACATTATTGGATGCAACTTCATCACATAAAATGTATTTTTCTTAACCTAACCCTGAAATCAATTCCAGAAATGACGCAATGCTTCAGTAGTCAAAACGATGAAGGTGTTGTTTGACCTTCTGTGGAAATAGTTTATACAGTATAGAGTATTTACAGTACAACTGCAGTATTTTAGTGCTGGACTCATTCAGCCTACAGGCTTTTTCCCTGACCCCTGACTCCTAAATCCCTTCCAATGGTGCGTTGTCATGATTGATGACGTTATTAGGGACATCAGTGACACATAGAAACGAGGACACGCTTCGATAGACAACAGCCTCTGCTCATCTATCTTCCTCTTGCATGTGTGTGTATGCATTTATCAGACATGAAGCTGTGGGGTACAGTGCAACATTTCTGTCAGTCTTCATCAGCACAGAAGTAGGTTTTCCATTCCTGTTGTGACCAACTAAGAACAAGTCTCTACTGCGTGTTAGCAGAATAGCAGGCACTGCATGTCACATATCTCTGTGTGTGTGTTTGTGTGTGTGTGTGTGTGTGTGTGTGAGAGAGAGAGAGAGAGAGAGAGAGAGAGAGAGAGAGAGAGAGAGAGAGAGAGAGAGAGAGAGAGAGAGAGAGAGAGAGAGAGAGAGAGAGAGAGAGAGAGAAATAGTCTCCATGGTACCCCTCTCCTCCTCAGTATTCTCTTCATGGCCTCCAGTCCCTTCTACTGTAAGACAAGCTCTGCATTGCTGTCACTAGCCATTATAACGTATACAGCATCATACAGGGCTTCTCTCCTCTGAGGCCTATGGATCAAACACACATACAGGAGGGAAAACATGCACATATGGTCCATACTCATGAACACACGGCATCACACATCATACACTCATCTGTCTCTCTGGCTTGAGTTTCGTTGCCTTCATCTTACAGTTTTCTTGTATTGCACTCAGTGGGGGAAAGTAAAAAAAGTACTGTACTGTACAGTTTTGAGGTATTGAGGTAAAAACAGGAGTTTTTACTTGTCCTTTTCTTGTTATGCAAGTATATAGTTCAACACCACTACATTTCAGAGGGAAATATTGTACTTTCCACTCCATTACATTCAGCTAGAGTTACTCATTACTCTGAAGATTAAGATTTTGCATACAAAACAATCAGTTTATACTAGTGTTTTACCGCTGTTAAAGGTTAAACAATACAATATATACAGTATTATCTATATTAGCAATATAACAGCAATTATTTAAAAATTGATATTAAATGATTATCAAAATTGTTGGCTACTCTGTCGGTGGACTTACTGATTAATCATTGCAGCTCTAAATGCCTTAAATTGGTCATTGTAGTCCAGTATTTATACTTTTATCTCCAACCACTGTTCTATCTTTAAAAAATCTGAAAAGTAACAAAAACTTTGTTGTAAAATTCACCACTCATAAATTAGTGTAAGACTCAAGTTATGTTTTTGTAGTCATAGAGCAGTGGGATCTGTTTTAACACTACAGTGGTCATGGACCTAAAAAAAAAAAGCAACCCGTCTGTTACATAAAGTGCTGGATCCACTTTAGACAGATGGAGCACTGATAGTAGCAACTAGAACTTTTTGGGGGGGCTGTTTAGGAAATCATGTCTCTCTCTTTCTTTCTTCACACACACACGCACACACACATACACATCTTCAAACCACATACACGCTGCAGGTCCAAACTTCCTTCCTCAATGACATCATTTAGTTGTGGTGCCCCCAGCGGCAGCAAGCCTAGGAAGGGCGGAGGTGCTGGTGCTGGTGCTGGTGCTGGCGCTGGCGCTTGGATGTCTGATTTGATTCACCCTGACAACCAAGGACCATTTGGGAGCCCTGTAACCACGGCAACTCCCATCACAACATTCTAGGTGGTTGGTTGACAGGGCCAGTCAGGGCCGGTGTTCCTTGCATCCATTTTTAATGGTCAGTGTACTTAGTCGCTCTTCCTGGGCCTGTCTCCCCGCGGTCCCATCTCCAAGAAGGAGAGGCAGCCGCACTTGGTGGAAAAAGCCCCCATTACATATTTATTGTCCCCAGTCTTAATTATTGAGCCAGAGGGGATGTGGGTTTTGCTCTCTCTCCCTCTCTCTTTCTAGCTCACTCACTCCCGTCTCTCTTTTTAACTTGAAGCGATGAGATCCTCTCTTTCCTTCTATCTCCTTTTTCTCTCCCTTCTATCCATTTGTAAGACCTCCATCCTTCTAAGCTATGCAACTTCATATCCATTTAAAGTAACCACCAGTGGAAAATATGAGGTTTTGGGTATGCTCTACTCTTAGCAGCTTGTGCTCTGGAAAATGACACAGTATGTTCACAAAATATTCAGCAGGAAGCAGAAGAATTGGCATATGTGACATGTATAATAATGGTGTGTCACAGCTAAAGGCAAATGATTTCGTGATCGTTGCATGCATTTAGCATCTACTTTCTAGTTCATATACATCTCATTAAGCATTTCAAAATGCATGTAGCTGCACTTCTTAGCAGACTTCTTTCCTACTTTAAATTGGCAGCCCCATATGCAAGATGTAATCTAGTTTCAGGCACATGGTGTGTCCCTAATTATAATAGTTATGGTTGATTATAGAGTTGGCAAGAAGTTTTCAGTATGTTGCCATGCACAGCAAGAGACATAACAGTCATTTAAAAATCCCTGATGAACATCCACATCTTTGCATTTCCCTGCATGTTATTTTGAGTCATACTCATGTACTCCCACTCCTCCACTGGGAGCAATAATCAATCTGAGGAAAAAGGTTTTGTAACCCCATCCTTCTCTCTCAGCCGTGGTAACATGACATTGGAGAAGAAAGATCAAGAAATGTATTTTTGGACTCAATTGTCCATTGCCTCCCCTTTGACCTTCAAGGTCTAAAGGAGTTATTGTAACATAGGTTAACTTACGTTATTTATGCTTTAGTTGACTTGTCAAATTTCCTCTGTCTCTATTTCTGTGGTGTGAGAAATGTTTCTCACTTTTGCCAGATATCAATTGATGTTGATCTATGAGCTTTTATTGGAAAAGATGAAAAGGAGAGTTGAGGCATAGCTTTAATTTGTCCAGGCAACAAGAAATTACCTTGAGTTATAGGCATAGAAGTGTGACTTCTTACATTCACATCCAGCTATTCTTTATCTGGCATAAGTCAGCAGTCACTCTAATGCTCAGTGAAGAGGAAAGTGTTTTTCTTTCACAATAGGAAGGCCATCTCTTGACTTGTGGTGCACATTGGAATTCAATGAATGCATGAAGCAGGGTTCGTGAACTGCTGCGTGGTTCCTCTGCCGCCTCCTCATCCTTTATATAAAACAGAAGGTTCACACAGTCATTGCGATGTGTTGGATGTGTGCGTGGCAGTGTTCGGGCTAACAAGTTACAAAGTAATGCGTTTCTCAGATTACTTTTTTGTTCTAACAAGTAACGCAATATGTTACTTATGCAATTCAAAGTTATCAGTCATCAGTCACTTTTTTCACTTTCACTTTTTTCAAATAAGTATCCGTTTTGGTTTTTTATCTATTGCGGCGAGCTGCGTGGAATGAGAGACAGGAAGCAGCTCTCAGCAATGTCAAATTTTAATTGACATAATACACAGGGAATAGGAACTCAAAAACATAATAGCAAAATACAGCCGTGGTCAAGAAATATAAATGCACAAAAATAACAATTACCAACATAAACTATCATGTTCTGAACACATTACAAACACTAACAAAAAGTAACATTTGCAGTTTGGAACATAAGAAAATTACTAACTAACTACTCAGTCCAGTACCAGGTATGATGGAAAATCTGGGGTCCATTGCTAATTACTGTATCTCCTTTTTCTTTTGTTGCCACAAAAAAATAAAAGCCCTGATGCATTTGCACTGTTTCTTTCCTGTTTGTGCACATGATCATAATGTAGTGACGGCTCTCATTTCCCTTCATGCCTAGTGTTGGACTGGCTAGTTTATTAAGTTTGCGGTTTTATCTTCCAAAATGTAAATTTTAATTTTGTCAGTGTTTGTAATGTGTCTGTTCAGAACATGGTGGTTTATGTTGGTGAATGTCATTTTTGTCATATTTGTAGTTTTAACCATGAGTGAGCTGGCTGTTACATTTCTTGACCACAACCACGTCATTAAGGGTTGATATTGCTGGGAACTGTTACCGGTCTCTACTTCTGTATTGCTCACCACAGTTTATATAACTAACATGCAAGGAATCACAAAGAGGTTACATTTTTGGTAATGCAAAAGTACTTAACATGTTACTTTTCTCAGTAGGTACAGTGACGTTGTTACGTAACACGTTATTTTTTAATGGCAGCAATGCTGTAATGTAATGTGTTATTTTTGAAAGTGACGTTACCCAACACTAGTGGGGGGCACATTCTTTGAATTGCTGCTTGCTCACCTCAAGCATAAGACCACAGGTCTTAGGTGAATGCGGCGAGTGGAAGAAGTGCACTCTCAACAGGGCAAGGAGAGGAAGGTAAAGGACTACCTATTTCACACTGAAGAACCACAATCTATTGAACACCCAGTTTAGATAGTATATAATGGAAGAGGATGTGGGAGATGGGTTATAACTGGAGCAGCATGTGGATAAAAGGTCCAGTTATTGAAGGGTTAGCCTGCTTCTGGGCTGAAGGAAATCCATATTTTATTTGACGTGAGAGCTGCTCAAGGCCTGTAAATTATTACTGCTGTATTCCACCTGCTTGTGGAGGTCACCCAGCCAGCTAGATCAGAAGATTTGTGTGTATGTGTGTGTCGGCAGCCGTGCTCCTGATGTGTGTACAGCCCCTTTAGCCTACAGTACAGTAGGTGTAGCATGTCACAGGGCCACAGCAGTCACACCGTAACCATACTGCAGACTCACCCATCCATCTATCCTTCCCTCCATCCATCCATGTACTAAAACACATTACAGAGATGACTGCCTCCGATGTGCCACTTTCCCCCCAGCATTAAAGGCTCTCTACTGTATGCCACTGAAGGCAGGGCATATCATGGCCACAATGAAAGACACATAAACACATGCACATACTTACACACACATTCACACTTACACATGGGTACACAGGCACACAAGGAAAAATAGCCACATTTACTCATGTTATACATAGTGCATTTTTAGATGCTTGTACTCCAATATTTCCATTTTATGAGACTTTCTATTGTTACTGCACTACATTAGAAAAAGACGTACTATATTTATGTATAGTATTTTATTCTATTATCTTTATATCATTGCTGTAGGTGCAAGTTATAGTACTTTGCATAAAGATTTTACTAGCAAAGCATAAAATAAGTTCGTAAAATATAATGTATCACTATTGTTTAAACTGCCCTACAGACAGACCTACAGTAGTCGTTGGGACCAAATGCTGCTTAAATGTTAACAAGCTGGGACCAAATGCTGCTCAAATGTTAACATTTTAATGTTAGCACATTGAATTCTCTGAAAGGGAAAATGTATCCAATTATTTTCATTATCGATTAATCTGCCAATCATTTTCTTGATTAAATTAATCATGTGGTGTGTAAAATATCCCAAAAGAGTGATGTCCATCACAATTCCCCAGAGGTGACATCTTCAAATAGAGTTTTTGTCTCGCCAACAATCCAAAACCGAAAGATATTCAGCTTAACTATAGAACAAGGAAAAGCAGCAAATTCTCACAATGAAGGCACTGGAATCATCAAAAAATTTTGATACTTTTCTTGAAAAATTAATTTTTGAATGATCAAAACTGCTGCAGATTCTGTCCAACTAATTTCTAAACCAACTAAGCATTTCTACTCTTCAATGTACTTTCGATTAAGTACTTTTAGCTGCTGATGCTTATATACTTTTCAGTAAAAGTTGAGGATTGTGGGACTTTACTTTTACTTTTAACATTTCTGCGTACTTTTCCGCTGTGGTTTTGTTACTTTTACTTAAATAGCTTACATCAGAGCTCTATACACACTGTGACATCGCTATGCACTTGACCACATTACATTATTACAGTACTTTTCTTCCTCTTATCCATTCTTTCTTACTTCACCATCTAGCCTCCATCTCACTCTTTTTAACCTTCTTGCCCCTCAGCTGGTGCTCATCTTTCTCTCGCCTCCTCCCTCCATCCCTCCTTCTGTAGTCCTGCTGAGCTCTTTACGACTCTCTCACTAATGCACCGCTCAATTAGTCTTCGATGAGGTTTCCACTGAAGGCTGGGTAAATAGGTAATTACATGTTGTCATCCTCCCACCCCGTGCTAATCCACTCAACTTCACTCCACTCCTTTCTGTCTACCTCTCTCTCTCTTTCTCTCTCCCTCTTGCTCTCTCAATATCATGGATGGCTGCCAGAGATGGTCCAATAGAGGCCCAGCGTGGGCCTGTTAGTCACAGCTGGCTTAACCCTTCGATTGGCCACGTTCAGCACTTTGCTTAGTGCACAGTTTTCACTTTTTTTCAGCCTGCACTTCAGCTGTGTTATTTGGGACACTTTATCATCATAATGGGAAAACTGGAACCACCCACTGCCTAAATGCTAACGTAATCCTGCCCTGCTGATAGAGATATTAAGCATGTCCAGGTGTGTTTTAAACACTTCAGATACTGTGTCAAAAAACGTCAGACAAAGAGGTGAAATGAACGGTGACAGGTGGAAAGTAGTAGTGGCAGGGATTTGTACTTTCTGTGTGATGGACAATCAGAGAGTATAGGCACTGTGGCGCTGTGCTCTGACGGCTATTGATGCGATCAAATTACCTGCCTCAAGGCAACAGTCCACAGGCAGTCTGTGAAGCTGGTGGGATGTTTCATTGTGCTTGTGTCTGCTGGGGCCCAGAAAGGAAACAGAATATTTATCAGCTTTACTGCTGCTGAAATAAACGGATGCAAATGCATTGTCTTTGGGTTGTCCTCATCTGTTACATCAACAATAACAATGTTTACTGTGATATATAAATGTGTATTCAACATTATCCATCTAGGCAGGCTCACAAATTCTGCCGTTGTCAAGGTCTGGCCATTATTCAACAGTGTCGTAACAATGTGGATTTTCATCTCTCATGTGTTGGGACCAGGCCACTTCCATGCAAGGAGTAGCTGTAAAGGGCCAAGTTTCTTTGGGGGGAAAGCGTGAATTCAAACATTAAGGGAGTAGAACAGAGAGAAAAAGAGAGTAATGCCTGCATAATGAACTTTGAAATAGAAATTTTAAAAAAGTATTAAGATTGGAAATGGAAAGAATTTAAAATGAGAAGACCTTGGCTGTGGTGCACAAAATCTTCATTTTTTTTATGGATACAAAGGAATCAGAAATAGCTTATTTGACATTCCAGGGCCCCGCTTTTTTCAGGGAGAAGGGAGATATTTGTGAGAGCAAGACTCAGACAACTGAAGAATGAGAAAGTACTGAAGATAAATAATAGTTTGTGTGGGCCTTTGGAGATAGAGAGACAGCAAAAAAAAGAAAGTGAGAGGAAGAGGGTGGGGTTGGTGAGAGGAGAGCAGAGGAAGAAGAAAGGGAAGTTGATGGAGAAAGGACGATCAGGAATAAAAGAAGGTAGAAAAGGTGCAGGGAGGAAGGGAGGGCAGACAGAGTGTTTGGGGAAGTAGAGAAAGTGATAAGTTGAGTTCAGCCAGACAGCCTAAATCCTCATCTCAATCAATCACATTTTCCCTTCCTCTCCTCTCAGTTTGTCTTATTGATTTCTTGTTTCTGCCACTGTCCTGAAAGCCGACTCAAATGACTTTTCAGAGTTTTGGGGGTTTAATCTCCCAGTGAAAACTACTGTTTGGTCATTTGTTCTCACAACTGTGTAAGAGAAGTCAAGGGATCACTAGTCTCATCAAGCAAATGGTGCAGCAACACAATCTCTAATAAGTTCTGTTCATATGCAAGTATTTAGCATGTATCTGTTATTTTATGAGCAAAATATTATGTTGTTACATTCAGTGGGTTGACAGTGATCACAGTTGTTTGGTGTTTTGGTGCAAGTCAAACTCAGATCTTGTGTCCTGTAGAGCAAGGCCAAGTCACAAGTTTGCATAATCAAATTGCAAAGATGTGAGTTTTTTATATATCTCGGCATTTCACTTCGCTGACCAGCGCTTTTCCTCTCTTGCCCTCGCCTGGCCTTTAAGGCAGTCCAGACAGGTTGTCATTGCTGATGGCCATCCTGCCTCCCCTTTTGCTCTGGTAATCAGCTCATCTATGATTACGTGATGATTCCCACAATGGAAAGGTTGCTACCAGGTGCCTGCATCCAGGACATCAACAAGGCTGCCCTACAGCTCCTTCCACTGTTGTTATTGACGCCAGAATTAACAACATAAAACTTCAGCAATCTGAGAAACTCAGAGCAGATTTCGTCAGCCTCACTGACAATGTGCTAAATTGTAGTAAACGGTTTTGTCAGCTCCATCTATGGTAGAAGGGCTACTGCCAGGGATGTGGCATCCCTTCTGTTGACAACTTATCTTGACAACTAGCTATCTCCTCTCTCAACCAGTCAAAACTCTTTAAACATGATTGCATTAAAACCACACAGGATCCAACCGTTTGTCCACAAACATTGAACTGATTCTACACTCCAAATGATACAACCTTGTGCCCTGTAAGTCCTGTTTCTCTTTCTCTTGTTAACCCTTTCTTACTACAGATCTGTTCATTTCAGTAATCACTGTCTTATTCCTACCAAGCCTTGTTTTCCAGTCATATCTTTTAATGTTACATCCTTTTTCTCAATCCCTGTGGTTAGTAGGAACAGACAAAAAGGAACTTGATTACTGTCTCTTGCAAGGCTCAGTCTTCCAAGTCCGTTTCTCCATTTGTCTTAGTCCTTTTAAACACCCGATCACTGTCAAACAAATCTTTAATTCTTAATAATTTTGTTTCCTCTCACAATTCAGATGTCTTATGTCTTACTTAGACTTTGCTCGAATCACTACCTACTTGAAAGAGCTATAAACCATGATCAATCTTGCACTGCTCTCATATATTTGATGGTATATTTATTTGGCATGATCCACAAAAACAAGAATAACCCTAGATTTTTGTTTAATACTATAAAGCAACTTCTGAATCCTGCTCATTCTGGTTTTCCTGCCACCTCTTATGATGACTGAGATAAGTTCCTAAATTGTTTGTTGACAAGATCAGTGGTCACAGATCAAATTTCATCCTTCGAGTTTATCACTCTGATCGAGTTACCTACCCTGTTCTGCTGTCTGAGTCCAACTTTATTCTCATGCAGGATCTCTGTGATATATCTTCTCTCATGCGTCCATCGTCCTGCCCTGCTGATATAATTCAACTACATTTCTTGAAGAGGTCCTGCTAGTCATTGGCCCCTGCCTTCTCTCTACTGTCGGTCAATCTCTCCTCTTGCTGCATACCTGACTATTTCAAGATAGCAGTGTCTTCCCTCTCCTCAAAAAAACTTCCTTAGATACCACCAATTTTATTATAACTTGTATTATGAATTAGAGGTCTCAAAAAAGTAGATCAGTCACTATATTGGCCCTCTCATGAGGGGCCAATGTAACATCAAGACCACCTCTAAGAATCTTTATATCCCTTTTGACCAACTTTGAACCTTATGCTACTAAGCTCATTCAGTCTTGTTTCTTCAAGCCCATACTATCAGCCAAAAACATGGAACCCTTAGTGCATACTTTAATCTTTGTTCGCTTAGACTACCATAACGCCATCATCATCTGATGAAGGCCTTTTATCTGTGACGTGTGCAGTTGCTGTTCTTAAACTTTGAAACAGCCCTCCCTAATTTCACCAGGTCTGCTGAATCTGTGGTTTGTGGTAGCCTTCTTATATATTCTCTGATTGCTTTTAGTTTTATTTATTTTGGATGTGTGTTTTAATTCTTATCTATGAGCGGCCGTACAAGCCATAATTCATTCTGGCCCTCTCACATACATACATTCTCCTTACACATACATATGTTTTCACTCTCACATACATACATTCTCCTTACACATACATATATTTTCACTCTCACATACATATATTTTCACTCTCATACGTATACATTAAGGAGAATGGAGAATAGAGTAAGGAGAATGTGTGTGTGAGAGTGAAAATATATGTATGTGAAAGGAGAATGTATGTGTGTGAGAGTGAAAATATATGTATGTGTAAGGAGAATGTATGTATGTGAGAGAGGGCTAGAATGAATTATGGCTTGTACGGCCCCTCATACTTATTCATGTATCATGCATATGTATGTAAGTAGGTATGAATACACTTTTTAAAAGTGGTAGGTATATGAATACAAATTACTATTATTTGAAGTACTTTCAAAGCTGAATTTATAATGTTTACCTAGTTGAGAGAAACTCTTTCAATGCTTCGGAATAATAATTAAATATTCAAGGTGTGTGCTGGCGATGCAAGGATTCTCTAGCTCTGTCTCATTTATATTTTATTGTTTCAAGATTTTGCTAGAGTAGAATTAGACAGTTTTTGCTTATAAGTCAAGTAAAAATCATTCGGGAGTCAAGTCATGAATAAGTTAAACCAACAGAAGTTGAGTCTTCAAGTCTTCAGCCCAAAATTAAGTCCATTTAAGTTCAAGTTATAACTCCACAGCTTTATACATTAGCGGGATCATTACTAACCTTGCAGATCCTTTGCAGACATGTTTTGAGACGTATAAAAAATACTTTACTTTGAATACTATTTATTTATTTATTTATTTTGAATACTATTAATGTATGTCCTATGTGGTGATTCAACATAAAAAGTTCCATTACCTTGTAAAAGTTTCTTAAACTTACATCCACTCCTTCACCTCTATTGAAATTTCCAGAGTCTATAAATATGTTGATGGACACAAGAGGTCTCATACTACTCCTACTGAAATGTCCTTTCTCAGTGCACTGAAGGTTTCAAGTTTCCACATCACATTGTAAGTTGTATATTGAACCACAGCCACTGTCTTAAATTTTGATGACATGTTCTTGGATTTCCTGATTGTATTGCTGGGTTTTTATGGTGGATGTTTTTTTTTGTATTTTAACATCTTGGAACCATGTTGGAAATAGGTGATTTCACTTTAACATGTTATCCCTTTGATTTTTGTGTGTCTGATAATCCATAAATAAAATCAATCAATCAATCAATCAACACCACGGTTGGCTCCAAGCTAGTTCTGATGTCACAAATTGAGCTCATATTTACACAATTTAAACTCAGATTCAAGGTGAGCGTAGAGAAAGGATTTCCCCTTCAGCAGATGAATGTGAAAACAGCCTTCTACTGTCAAATTCTGCACATCCATCATTCTGCACAAGGAATCTCAAACATCCAACTGAAGGAACAGGAAGAAAAACACATTTTTGACTGTGTTAGCTTCTTACCCGCAACCAGTATCTCAATTTAGCATGTGTGAATTGAATAGGATTAGCTCATGGATAAACTTTGGCAGTGTAGGTTGTAAAAAACTTAATCCAGGTGGTGATAAGTTTCCTCTAAAATGTAATTGGTAGGTGCAAAATTGTTGCACACTAACATGCATGCATATGAATCCGGAGGATATGAAATTGAGGTACATAATCTTCTATATGTGCCTCTTCCCACTCATGCGATATCAGCTTCTTTGCAGAGGTTAAAAGGGTGGTTGACTGTAGCACTAGCTCTCTCTGTCCCTTGCCTTGTGTCTATCTCATGCTAAAACACACACATAAGAGTACAGTGCATACAGTGGTTGCTCCGGGGTTCCAAAAGTAGGTGAGTCACCCTATGCAGAGGCAATTAAAATCTCTGTCACAGTGTGATGTCATCAACTGCCGTCCCAATAGACACTGAGTTGTGAGCCTTTAAAGATCAATGTTTCACTTGAAAACATGCTCAGGGGTTACTTCTGGAGTCTGCTTGAGTCTGTTTGTGTGTGGCAGGGGAGATGACAGATCACTGGTAATCAGCATGTGTGTGAGTGCATGTGTACACACATGCTCTGTAGTCATATACATCAAACAGACACTCTCCCTTCAAGCCATTTCCAGCAATGTTTTGTTTGTTGTGCTATGAGAGAGACTGTTATATTTTACTGGCATTTTTGCACATCTTATTTACATGCTGCTCGTTATATATCTGCTATGAGCACTTGACTCTTCTGTGAGTGACATGTCGGCGTCTTCTTTTTTGGTAGCTCATCTAGTATAAGTTTAAGGAGTTGTTAGATAAACAAAACATCTGTTTGTAGTCAACATCACCTCAATTGGGACTGAGCAAAGACAGAGACCAGAAGAATTTCAGTTCCTTAGGCAACTCAGTTTTAATCAGTTTGCATGTTAGGATGTTTGTAAATTCAAGCACTGCTTTACACAGTGGTTACAGAGAACACAAACAAACCCACAACTTGAACATGATGGCAATACAGTTGTGGTTTCAATGTGTCTAAAATCAAATCCCAAACTGTTCAGATCTTGAGACTGAGTAAATTACTATGGGAACAAGACTGAGGTCACTTTCTTGCCTGGTTGGCTTCTTATTCAAATTGTTTTATTCTACAGGTAACTGATCACTGATTGGACAGTGTTCATGACTATCATAGTGCATCATCAGTGCTGCCTGGATCAAAATAGGGAAAATCTAATTTTAGTAAGCAAGTGCATGCTGCAATTTATTGCGCCTTATATGTCTTCTCATCTTCTCTAGAGATCACACAGACCTCACAAAGAAATAATTATACTCTAGACTGCAATTGGACCTAATTTATTATGAATAGTGACCAACAGACAGTAATATGGTGAGAGGACAGTTCCTTCACAATTCACCATCAATCGATGGATTTAATAGAGGTTTAGCTTTTTAGTTCATGAAAAGGTCACATATCTCCTGTCACAAAATAGTGCCTTTAGTCCGTTTTGCTTTCACACCCCAAACAAACCTCACTAGAGTCCTTGCTGCTTGGAAGTAGTTCAGTCAGCACCAGAGTATGACTGGAAGCTTTCACATGAGACCAAATGAGTTGAAAAGGTGTGAAAGCACCCAGTGACCATCAAAATATGGTCTAAAACAGTCAACAGATGTTTTCAGAAACTTGTGTGACCTCTTTGCTTTTCTTAATGAAATGGAGGAGTAGCTTGTTTTTTCTTCTTGCCTTGAATCTCGTTTTTCGTACAACGTGATGATGCAACAAACACAAATTGTCTCTACATTGACATTTCTGTCAGTCCGCCACTATTTCAACCAGCCAAATAGAATAACTTAAGTCTAATTGCATTTGGTGGCTCAGCTTTGGGAATATCAAATCAAATTAGGATTATCAGTGCTCTTTTCCATGGCACATGGTTTGCCTTAAGCTATGCTTTTCAGGATCTGTCTTTTGTCTTTGTCTCTCTCTTTCTCAGTGTCCCTTCCAGCTGTACTATGCCTTCACTTTGTAGTCTACCCGTGTCTCTCTCTCATCATCCTCCCACACTTGCTTTTTCTTTTCTTTCCATTTTTAGATCTCATTCTGTCTTTTAATTATATTTTTTCCCCTCACTTTTGCTTTGCCCGTCTCAGAACTTTTCAACCCCATCCCTTAATAAATTATTTTTTCTTTAGATATGTAGCAACTAATATAAAAACTGCAATATAATGTGACAAAATGTTATAAAATGACTAAATGAGGCAAAAATAAATAAACCCTGTTAATCCAATAAACAGCCAGCTAATGTAATAGCAATTTATGATGAATAGGGCTTTTTCTTTCTGATGATGATGTAACTGGCTGTTTTTAAGCATTATGGGTACAGCTTGCTCAAAATATTTAAACCCATTTTCTATTCATATGATTTAAGTGTGAGAATTATTACATCTTAAAACATTCAGAGAGACATCATCATATATATTTTGACAAGTTATCACATTTTCCAGCAGTTACATACTTCATTTCTCTTACTCTTATATTTCCAAATTTACCCCCCTTTCATTTCCTCCTCTTTTTCCTCCTCTGTCCTCTCTTCTTCTTCCTCACTTTCTTATACCTCACTTCCCCCCTCCCTATACGTGCTGTCTGTCCTGTGAAAAAACACAAGCCTGTCTATCAGTCTTTTGAGTCAGTCTTTGTTCTGTCAGAAGCTATCCCAAAGATAAGTGTGACTGATCGCTGCAGGCCCGGGCAGACAGACAGTATATAATTGAGTGATAGGAACTAATGTAAGTGAATGGCTTAGAGCCGACTGTGATCCACAGCAGCAGCAGAAGCTCTGGCACCGAGGGAGGCTCTCTGTTAGGCCCTCGGTAATACTAGCGACAACAGCCACCCAGATTACAATCTGGTGACTACCTGGCTGCGTGTGTTTGTGTATGTGGCTCAGGTTATCTCCTTTTTGTCTTCTTTACATCCGGCATCTTTTTTCTTCTTCATTTCATAGCTTTGTTTGCTGTTCATTTTCTTGTCCTTCCATGCACCTTTTCTCATCTCTCTCTCTCTTTCTCTGTCCCTCTCTTTTCATCTCCCTCCTTCTCTGTCTCCTTGTTATCTTAGCTCTTTAATTAACGTGACACGCTGTGAAGTGAGATACTAAATAATGCAAGCTTTTCCAGTGACTTTGAATCAGTCGGAGTGATTAGTGGCCACACGCAATACGGGCACGCTCATACACACTCACACACCAAAACTGAGGCCTTTCTTTATCAGTGATCTACCTTTTAATGTCCATATTCATTTTGCAGCAAAAATGTAGGCTTAATTAGACAAATATCCACATGAATACTCTGCTGAGAGTAGAGTGTATTACCAGCATGAATTTAAATGGAGTTAGCAATTATCCCTTATAAAGGCAGTGCGTAAAGGTTGCAGAACTGTTAATATTGTTAACTATCATTAGTGCTAAAACAACTGAAAAAAACTCCAAACTACTACTACTACTACTACTTCCACTAACCAAAGTAAAATTATTCTGGACAACATCAGAACTAATTAAACCTGGAACAGTCATTTTAAGAAAATCTACCTGGAATAGAGCTCTAATATCCAAAACAAAAATTTTAAAAATGAATCTGCCCTGTGTTTGAGGGAGATACAGTAGATACTCGAGCTTATGCACTTTCCCATATCTACTGTAGTAGTGTAATTCACAGTGCAGAGGACTCCATTTGTGCAGGGAGAGATCTAGGTTATCCCAAAGCAATTGTTTCAGACCAATCCAAGTGGAAAATCCAGTGTGGGTTTAGTTGTTTACTGCCTTGGCTGCAGGGATGCTAAGAGCTCTAGGTTCCCGCGTTCTTCTACCCCCATCCCCACCCTCCCTTGTCTTTTTTTAATCAGATGGTTTGTTCAGGAGTGGAGGGGATTAAGACTGCTGCTGCTGCTGCTGATGATGACTCTGTCTAGTTTTGGAGAGCCCACAAACACATGCATGTCTGCACTCAAATGTACGCACAAACATGTAGAAATTACACTCTATGCAGGGTGTGCAGAGGCAAAAAATAGACATGTACATATATGCATGCTATGACACACAGTTACATGCATGTACGCACACATTCGTGCAAGCAATTCAGGGCAAGCACAGGCAGTCTGTCTTAATATACAAGCATAAGCATACATTCACATACAGAGGCATTGACATGAACTAGCCTATATGCGTGACTATACAGTACATGACTACACGTTCATTCACGCAAAAATGCACATTACATATCTAAATCTAATCTTCTGTTTCTCTCTCTCATCTGCCTCTGCTCACTTTCACTGTCTCTCATTCAACAGTGTCAAAGTCTGGACAGCAGCAGTGATCTGCCATGTCTCATTATGTCATGTGATTTGAGCTGTGAGATTTCTGACACACAGACTGACGTCTGTCTCTTCTAATGCCTGACACTAACACTGGGCACTACAGATGGTAGAGAGGCAGACAGACAGAGGAACAGAGAGTGAGAGTGAGAGTGAGAGAGAGAGAGAGTAAAAGTGAGGCGAAACATCTGACTGAACAAAAGGGTATAGTGAAAGACAAGATGAACAAGAAGGAAGGGAAAGAGGAACACTCAAAGAAACAGATAGACTACAACAAAAGAAGAGAGGGAGACGAAGCAAGTCTGAGGAAGGAAGTGAGCTAAGGATGAAAGGATAGAGACACTGAGCTGTATGTTGATCCAACACTGTGTGCAACATAGCCAGCAGATAACACCAGTCAGTCTCCTCCCTCTTTAATCTCCCCATCATCCATCAATCCCTCGCTCCATCCATCAACCCCTCCATCTTAAAGCCATTCGTTCCTTTTCATCAATCTGAAATCATGCAGTTTTGACGCACATTGGGAAGAAATCCGGTATTGAAGTGCGGCCTGCTTTGTAGATTGTGTAACGTTAAAAAACTACAGCAGACAAATTGAGGCTTTGGCTTCAATGGGAGGTTTTTATAAAGTGAATTTGAAGCTGACTGATGTTTCAATGCTAAATGTTTGACATAAGTTGAAACTCATCAGCTACTTTGTGAACTCCCTTACATGCACACACACAGAAAATGCACACACCAAAACACACCTCCGGCAATGAGTGTATGGTCCCAATGAAGCGAGAAGAGGAGAGGCAGCTGCATAACTGGAGTGTAAGGCCTAGGGGGAACTCACACACTCCAAGTCTGTGTGTGTGTGTGTGTGTGTGTGTGTGTGTGTGTGTGTGTGTGTGTGTGTGTGTGTGTGTGTGTGTGTGTGTGTGTGTGTGTGTGTGTGTGTGTGTGTGTGTGCGCACAGACGTTATAATATCTCAGACTCCCTTAATTTTGACTTTGGAATGATTCTAATGGCTGCTTTTTCCTTTTCGCTCTCTTTTCTCTCTCTCTCCAGGTTGTGAGGGCCTGTTTCTATCGTCCTGTTGTACAGTGAGGCAGTGAGCTCACGGTGGATACAGCATGCATGTGTCGCCATATCCCATGATGCACTCTGCCAGTCCAGGCCTGCTCCTCCTCAGCTTCCTCTTCCTCGCTGATGCTGACTGTGAGTCCTTTTTAACACTTATACACAGAAAAACTGTCAAATGTATATGTTTGTATTATTTTTAATACACACACACACACACACACACACACACAAACACACATACACACTGACACACACAAGGTTTGAATGACCTGATTTTCTTTAACAAACCGCTCCACACCTGATATCACATCCATACTGTGAGTGTGTTTATCTATGTGTGTGACAGTATAAGTGTGTGTTGGGTAGCAGGTTTGATACATGGCCAGCTGTTTTTGTCCATCCCAGTATTACTTGGCATAGATAGACAGACCACATATGGCAAATCAGATAATTTCCTCACTGCTTGTGTGATTGTGTTTATACAGTGTGTGTGTGTGTGTGTGTGTGTGTGTGTGTGTGTGTGTGTGTGTGTGTGTGTGTGTGTGTGTGTGTGTGTGTGTGTGTGTGTGTGTGTGCGCACAGACGTTATAATATCTCAGACTCCCTTAATTTTGGGAGGGGGGGGGGGGACATCCCTAACTGTGGTGAATATGCCTGCACGTGTATTTCAATGAATACACTCACTAGTATTGTGGTTATGAGTTGTATCCTAGTTTTGATAATATCGGGATGTTAATATTAAGTAAACTAGTTACTTATCTTGCTGCGATTAATAATTCAAAGGTTATGACTGACTTGCTTCACTTTTGTTTCTGTCTGCCTGGATGCTCTCGCATTTTACGCGCTCTACTAGATTTGGCTCGGATGGGAGCGACAAGCATGGCGAGCAATAATCAAATGATCCGCTATTTAACTAGTGTCTGACTTTCTCCTCAGCGTGTAGATCACGTTAAATTGGTTATTATATTTTATGTTTTTGTAGCTAACTACCACTTGATAAAAGATGAAGACACACATAAGCAGATATCAGACAATGGACAGTGACCTGACTAAATTCTTTGTATGCCAACTTAGTCTTAATATAAAGATTGGCTTGCATCTCAATGAGGAGAGGTGTCTATATTGCAAGTCTTTCCACCCTCATTTTCTGTAATCTCTCTACTCATCTGTCTAATAAAGGCACGCTATGCTCATAACATAACATTTACCTTCATGTAAATGCCAACTCATATCAGTGGTGATGAAACAGCCTGAT